>NC_060275.1:92404331-92704331 GCF_021613505.1 Equus quagga
GAGGCAACACACACACACACACACACAGACAGCTCTTCTTCACATATAACCCCTTCCACAGCCAACAAAACAAGCAGTGGAAATTTCCAGCACAACTAACAACCAGCTTCCAGTTGTCAACTCTCTGCTTCTTGAACTTTGCAAAGCTTTATGGTATTTGCAATCTACCTTTAAATTTTGCTTTAGAAATTGTAAATTTTCCCTGTTCCTTTGTCAGTTGAGCTCTCTTTCTATTTGCTCCATATTGGAAAACTTTCTAATATTTAAGTTCAAGTGTCCATTTGTTATTGAGACTATAATGAGATAATTGGACAGATTTTTAAAAAATATTTTAAGAACACTAATGGAGAGTACCAAATAGCAAATAAAAAAATGTACCCTGTGGCTCTCAGTACTGGTGTCAGTTTAGAAATGAGAGTATTTATTTTTGAAGCAGTGGACAGACTTGGACAAAACATTTGCAATTATTATTCAGCTTGCTTCCCCAGTGGGAAATGAAGTTTCACTGATGGCTTTTAAATTTTCCTCCTTTCAAGCAAATCACGGCTTGGGAGTGGAAGTGGTCTGAGCCTTGGTTCAAAAAGCCCCTGACTTCAGCTGCTATTGTCAAAGCTTCCTGATCAGAAATGGATAATAGTGACAGTCGTCCCAATAAAAACTATTAAAAATGGTACTGCTTGAATGTTTACTGTTTGTCAGGCACTGTGCTCATGCTTTATAAGGTAGGTACTGTTATTCTCATCCTTGCTTTGCATTTGGGAACATGAGTTTAGAGAGGTCAAGTAGCTTGCCTGAGGTCATGTAGCTAATAAATGCAGAATCTGGGTTGAATTCAGATCATGCTAGGGCCAGAGACTGAGTTCTTAACCATCCTGCTTCACTGTCCATGTGGAGAGCTGCTTCTTTTTTGGACCTATCAAGTAAGAGATTTTTCGGCATTGTCCCTCTCCCCACCACACCCTATAATACCCAACTGGGCTAAGGGTGAGGGTTAAACCAAACAATTCAATTCTGTTTAATAAATACTTATTGAGCTCCTACTGTTTTTAGGTACCATGCTAAGCTATTCCATGGGGACTACAGAGATAAATAACCAATGTCACAAAATTTATACTCTTATGGTGGGGAAAAACATATTTATAATTATAGCTGGAATTCCAGCTATAAGCAGAATGTCATTGTATGATAGAAACAGCAACAAGGTGTTAATGAGAGGAAGAAATACGTTTAAATGGAAGATCCCAGTTGTTTTCAGGGGACACTTGAATTGGATTTTAAAGGACGGGTGAGACTTTAAATATTAGGGGTGCTGGAGAGGGTATTTGAAGGAGAAGAAACAGCAGGAGCACATGCAGCTGGGACACAGCTAAGTTCCTGTGCCTACAACTGGGATGTCCTTCTCTAGGTCGCCCTCCTGAGTAGGTGAATGAGGCAATTGCCTACAAGCTATATGGGGGGTGGCAAAGGCCATCCATGAGAGAAAATGTAATTCTGGAGTTGGGGGGGGGGACCTGTGAACCTCTCAAATAAAGGTGCCCTCAGAATAGTGGGGCTCAGTGCAGCTGTTCCCTCTTCCCATCCACAGCCACAGGGATCTATGAACACTACCACTGTCTAGCAGGCAGAACTGTAGAGCCAACCTAGGTAGTAAATCACCTTGGTCCCCAGTTCTACACAGACTGACCTGGAGCACACAGGCTGATAGTCAACAGGACACACCTGTACAGTATACAGGTACACCTGGTGTGGTGTACAGCTGGCAGCTGTTCTGATTGGCCCAGACCAGGAGACAGCTGAGTTTTAAAAAGTTTTAAAAAGAGAGGCCCCTTTAGGTGGATCACAATATCCTGAAGCAAGGAAACCCCATGTAGCTAAATTTGTTTATTATTTATAGTTTGTTGTATATATATATTTATGCTTAAATTGACTGCTTCACAAACTTATAGTTAATTTCATTAATGCATATTTTGCTTTTTTGAATATTCTTTTTGTTGTCTTTATGGATTCTCAAGTTAAGGAATCCCTTGAAGGGACGAATAGGAATTGTGTTTGCTTTTATGTTCCTTTAAAAAGTCTGGAACAATTCACAAGAACAGAACAAAAGCGGTTACCAGATGGAATGTGGGGAAGGGTTGGGGTAGAGAGTGGAAACCGTGAGGACGGCAGAGAACAGGTTGGGTGTGTGACTTTTCACTAATTATATTTTACTTTTGTTTATATTTGTTATTTTTTGACCCATGTGAATGTGATATCTCTGAAAAAATAAGCAAAGAAACCAATAAAAGAACTTCAAATAACTCTATATTTTTGAAAATGCACGGATGATCTCTAGAAGGAGGACATCGAAGACACTGATTGTGAAGGTCACCTCCAGGGAGGACAGAGTGGCCGGGGGTGGCAAAAGGAGGGAGGCTTACTTCTCACTCCACCACCTGTTGAATGCTTTGAATCCTGTGCTATGTACGTGGATTGTCTGTTCATGAATAAGTAAATGGAAAAATATACAATCCTAAACTAGAATGACCCTTCTAGTGACTCAAGTGAAGGGTTTGGAGCAGAGGATCCAAGCAAGGAGCGACCTGGACCTTCGCAAAGCCTGTTCCTCATATTGGGAAGGCCTCCCTTGGCCTAATGAAATAGTACTTCCTCTGAATGGCTGATACCCAAATCCCCATAGTTGAGCTTCACTTATTTTGGAAATGATATCCTTCCTGTTTCCCTAGGAAGGATCACATATTAAGCTTTGGTGACCATTTCTACCCTAGCAAACATGTAAATGTCACAGAGGGAAAATTCCAAGGAAGACAGAAGTAACAGTGAGGAATCTCCCCACCCATACCCCAGGTTTTGTTTTTTTAAAAGGAGAAGAAGAAAGAAAATGTCGGAGAAAAGGGTTTCGTTGTATTCTTTTGCATCTCAATTTTCCAGGTTTCCCCCTACACCCGCATGAACATCTCCAAGCATGTACGTGAGATAGTTTATCAGATCATTTTCAGGATAGAATTTAAAGCAGGATGGAAAGATAGAGGCCACCAGGCCCCTGAGTGGGGAAGGAGCCATCAGAAAGACAAAGTACGAAAAGGGGAGGGATTGGTCTTGGGCCAGATGAATCGTCCTGTTCTGAGAACAGTGTAACTAGAGTACAGGGTGCACCCACTTCTTTGGGCAATAATGCAGGAAAACCCGTATGTATTGTGGGGATGAAGCGGGGGCTGTATTTATTGACAGGTGGGGAATGGGGTAGAGGAATGTACACACACCTGGAACACCTGCTATAAACAAGCCCCTGGCCCAGGAGGAAAGAAGTGGTTGTCAGAGAATTAGTAATGATCGAAGTTGCCCTGGAACATCCTTATGCCCGAGATGAAGTTGACATTAACTTGAACATCTAAGAACGTAAAATATGTTTTTCTCAACTACTAGAGGGTTTTGTTCTTTAGTCCAGGAACTAAAGTCCAGGAACTGAGCTAGAAACATTGCATTCTTCTAAAGGCTCAGACTTCTTAATGGGCAGAGGGGTGCAAACCTTCAACAAAATGTGCTGGGTTTCTCTTTAAGAGACTTAATTTCACACTAGGGAATGATGAGGGGAAGTGTAAAAACAAGCCTGGCTTGAGTGATCTGAAATATTTCTTTTAGACGACAAAGTTTCATAGCTCTAAAACACTTTCTGACTTCAGTTTTGTGCATACACATGGTTTTGTGATTTCTCTCTGTACGTCTGCTGCAAATATGAAAATGCAGCTTTCACCTGGTCACTTATCCTGTTCAGGCAGTTCTAAACGTTCTTTATTTCCTACTAAATCAAGTGTTCCACCCTTTCTTGCTTGCGATGTCTTCCATAATCCGGCCCTGAATTTATTCAACATAATTTCCCACGACTTCACAGCAGGCAACCCCTGCTTTAGCCTTGGTCTCCTCGCAGTCCCCCAGAAACACACTTTCTCCCGTCTCCTACCACACCCTCTTCTTGCTTTCTGACCTGTTCAGTTCCTTCCTTCAAGATCCAAGCCAAATCCTGATGTCTGTGAGGAATGCCTTAGGCAGTGAAGCCTTTATTGGTCTCTTGTCTGAATAGCACATAACTTATGCAGCCCTTGTGAGACTAAGCTGTGTCTACTTCCGGGATTCTGACATGTCTTTGTAGACAGGTGAATAGATCTATTTGTACGAACTGAAAAGATGTTGCCCAAGACCACAGAGTTGGAGCCTCCTGGTAAAGTCATGCCCAAGTTAGAGTCGAGGCAGGCAGATAAGCTTGGCCAAACCTTTGGCTTCAGAGGGAAGGAGCAATACCGGGTACATCATAGCGCCTGCCATTCACATTTGTCTTCTGGCCCAGCTCCAACTCCAGAACTCAGGACTGAGTTGTAGGGAGGAGTGGCTGTAAGTAAAGGGATGTTTTGTTGAAAATGTGACAAGACAATGGGACACAAGTGACTTTTCTTTGAGATTCTATTAACAGAGCGTAAAACAAAAGGTGAAGAGAGGCATTTGGGCCAAGTTTCTCATTTAATATTTAACATCCCAATTTCTTATTTAACATCTGATTTAACATCCTGTGGCATTTTGAGGACTCCAGGCCATCCTACCAATTCTTTAAGGAGACTATGGTCCCTGGTGGAAATTATGCCAGTGCCAATAAAGGAGAGTTGCTAGATAAAAAACAGGGTGCCCCATGAAATGCAAATTTTCGATAAACAACAAATAACTTTTTGGCAGATGTCGTGTGACATTTGGGGCATACTTATACTAAAAATTATTTATTATTTATAAAACTCAATTTTAACTGGGTGTCGTATATTTTTATTTGGTAAATGTAGCAACCCTACCATAAGGGACAATGATGCCTGAAAGAGGGTAAAATGTACAGAGGGATTCCACAGGGCCTAGAGGAGAGAGTTCAGATATGATAGACAGGTAGTTGGTAGGCTTCCCTTTCAGTATAAAAGGGCAAAGCATTGAGAGGAGAAAACCTTTTGAGCTTCCACTTGTTTCATATCTTTGAATCAGTCATGATGCCTGGAGAGATGACAGCCATCTAGAGGCCATGGGTTGTAAACAGGAGGATGAAAATCCAAGAAACTAAAGATGGTGGAGCAAAAGTTTAGGAAGAGCCTGAGTCTTTTAGGCCACTGTTGAGCTCCATCCAGGGAGGTACACCCTCCCAGAGACACATCTGCAAAGAGCTGGCTCGAAATCTGAATGACATTCAAGTTCTATTAGACAGGAAGAAGGAGGGAATGGATGCTGGGTAGGCCATCAACAGTGTTACTAACAATGTAACCAGAAACCAAATAGATAGTTCATCTGTAGACATTATTTCTTTAAAGCCTCAATTATTGACTACAGAACATTGACTTTTTAAATATATATACAGAAATTAGAAGTCAAAGAAGACAGGAAAGTAGAGTGCAATAAATGTGCTAGCGTGCCCCTTTCCTTGTTTTTGTTTTCACTAGACTACCAGTATAGTTGAATGTCAAGCATAGGAGACATGTTACAAAAAATTAAATGGTTTACTTATTCCCTATAAGATCCCTGCCCGTATAGTCTTCCTTCATCCATGCAGGGCCACTTGATCCCCTACCAGCGTCACTCCTATCTCCTATTTATACATCCCCGCCTCAGCCCCTGGAACGTGTCCTTTCAGTAGTCAGGGAGAATTTAAGGAACTGTAACTCAGTAGCCCAAGTGTGTCAACCGTGTCGTTTATCAGTCATTCTCTGAACTCACAGTAGGCTTCACATCTGACTGCCTTCCTCCAGATTTCTCATGTATGAGACATTTAGTGTTTCTCTTACTTGAGACGCTGTCAGGTATTCTGTTGCCTACAGACAAATGCATTCCTAACTGAGAGAGAAGCTGCCAGGACTTGTTCATGAGCACATACTAGACACCCTTTACCAACTTTCAGAAACGTTTAGGAGGAACTTTCTGGGAAAGTGAAGTCCTGAAATATCAGGTCATGGAGGGAGCCAACCAAACGTGGGTTACATTTAGCATCTATACCGAGAAGTTAGTGATACTGGATATGAATGAGCCTCAAGTCTCCAGGTGGACTGCAGCTCCTGAGAGCTCAGAGATCTTCCTTTATATTTCCTCCTCACTGCACGACTCAAAACGCATTTATTAATTGACTGTTTAATTGATTTATGGAGGATATCCAACTTATGCTAAACCTGGAAGGGAAGATTTGGAAGGCGATGCAGAGAAAGAAGAACATCGTGGGTTAGGACAAGATGTAAGAACAGAGACCCTGGAACAGTTGTTAGCACAGCATGTTTGGTGCACAAAGATTGGATCTTCTAAAAGGGATTGGTATGAGTTTTATGCCTGGGAGGAACAAATGGTACTGCTGGATATATTGCAAGGTGTTTGGGTGCAGCAGATCTCTGGGAACCACTGCAGTCCTTGAACAGTGGAGGAACACAAGGACAGAAATATCTTAGAGAAATTAGTCAGCAGCCAGTATGGCATATTAAAAGAAAGACATTGGAAACATGGAAGGTAGTTAGGAAGCTCTTAAAGTCATAGAGGAATGGATTATGGTGGTGGTAAAGAAGCAGGGGGGAGAAAAGTAAATTCTAGAAATAGTTCAATTAAGAACTGAAAGAAGATAAGGGAGAAGAAATGCTAAATTTGCTTGTTGTCTACGTTGTGCCAAATACTTCATATACACCGCCCCATTTAGTCCTTGTGATTTTTTTATTATACTCACCATCCAGCGGGGGAGGCCAACTTATAAACATGTAACAATATGACAGAGTGACAATAGTTCTAGTAGGAAAAAAATAGTTCTGGTAGAGCTATATATAAAAATCTATTGAAGTATTCAGGAAAGAGGAACAGGCCCAAGGATCGTCTTGAAAGATGAGTAGAAATTTAACACAGAAAATTCAAGGAAGAACATTCCAGACAGATGGATGGCATGTGCACAGGCACTTCTTTGGGAAAATCATTGCATGTGGTGTCTTCCAGAGAATTCCTCAGTACAAAGGAGTTCCTCTAACAGTGAGATATTTGCAGGCCAGGGTAGGGGGCTTTTTGGTGCCCTAAAGTAAAACCATGTCGTTAACTCTCAATTTGGCATCTTAGAAAAACTATAACTATAGTCAGGAGTGGAAACATCACCAGAGATTCCTGCTGAAAATAACACTCCATGATGTGGTGATGCTAGAAGGTGGAGGAGTGTTGAGGTTCTTCCCATGTGCTTCATCTCTCTGTCCTTCCCAGGATCCTCCAGGGCCACCTGCATCTCCCCCTGCCCCCATGCCTGTGGGTTCTCCTGTCCATGCTGGGGCTACATATATTCTGAGCACAAACAGCCAGACAGCATCCTCTACGTCCCTCATCTATTTGCTCTCAAGGCTAACTTTACAGCCTCCTCCTCTGCAGCCTTCCTGAATATCACATACCACCCTTCTCACAACTCCCTGTGGCTGTGGCTTTCTTTTTTGTGTTCGGGAGAAACATTGGCCCCGAGCTAACATCCATGCCAATCTTCCTCTACTTTGTATATGGGATGCCACCACAGCATGGCTTGATGAGCGGTGCGTAGGTCTGCGCCCAGGATCCGAAACTGTGAACCCCGGGCCACCAAAGCAGAGCGTGCAAACTTAACCACTACACCACTGGGCCAGGCCCTGTGTCTTTCTGATATTTGGTCTGGGGACCCTGGGGCACAACAGCAGAGACCTCCTGCCCAAGGCTTCCAGTATTCACGATGTCGTTTGATTGCTTGTTTGTTTTCTCTGCTGCCCTTGGAGATAAGCAGGAGACATCAGATAACCCTAATATCAGGAGGGATCATCTCAGTCTCAGAGAACAAATGCTCCTATTGCAGGAGGGGTGGGCTCCCTGGAGATGCACTGCCCGTTGTGTCCCCTTGCTCCACAGGTCAGAATCTTGCGTCGTGGCATTTGGGGAGAATGAGGAGTTTATTACATCCTCTTCTACAATTTGTTCAAAAAGTTAGCACAGGTCTCCATGTTTCTACTGATTCTGCTGCAGCTTTAAACCTGTTCTTCAAAGCCTCACAAATATTAGCATTCTCTTCATATTATTCTTCCTTCAAATAATTCCTGCGGAATGTGTCCAAATGGCACCGGAGGGGAGTCAGGACAGCCTGGAGTCAGCAGACCTCACTTTTGGTTTGGATTCTGACTCTGTCCATCCATTCTGAGCCCTTGAACAAGAGCTCACTTTTCTGAGCCTCAGTTTCCCCGTTTGTTAAAGAGAGGCAACAGAGTTTTCTCTTCCTTCCTTAGCATTTCTAGGAGGACTGGATGAGGTTACATATATTATAGTGATGTAGGAAGGATAAAGTGTGTTAGATGTGCATTATCACCGGGAGCAGGACAAAATAGCTAAAAGCACAGACTCTGGAGACAGACTGCCAGTTTTCTCTTCTGGAAAATGAGGATAAACATGCAATCTGAAAGCTCTGAAATCCCCAAAGCTCAGACACCTAAAGTTTTTTCATAAGTGGGGCACTCACCCTTATTTGGTGGCAAGATTAATGTGAGGGTTTTTATGGTCTTTGTCCAGCCCACTGGCTGCAGAAATATCGACGTGCTTGTTTCCTGGGTGCTGCCCCAGACCCCTCTGAGAATCATTACATAGTATGTGCTGTATTCACTGTACTGCTGTTCTAAAACATGAAAAATTATGACTTGAAACACATTTGGCCCCAAGGAATTTGGATACGGGACTGTGGGCCTTTGGTACCAAACTCACAGAGCCCCTGTGATGGTTCAGTAAATTGATTCAGATGAAGTTCTAAGCATTGTGCCTGGCCCAAAGCTGTCATTACTATTCCCTCTGTTACTGCAACTCTAAGCATCCTTGAACAATTTCCACCATTGCTCCAGACCTGTTTCCCTATTTATGCCTGGAACTATTAATGTCTACAATTCTATCCATTCAACCACTCAGCACTTGACTTCCCTGAAGCGCCTGTCTTCCTAGCTCTCTGCTAAAATGCTTTCGTGGTTTAGAACAGAGAAATCTTCCGTGTAGCCACCTCCCCTCTCCTCCTCCTGCCTTCTTGCTCATTAGTTGGATGGTTTGCTTGTAGGTGAAGGAGGCTGAGAGAGAAGTCGAGGAGCTATCCCACCAGCTGGTCTCAGACTCCTAGCTCACTCTGACATACTTCCCTCGGGCTGTGTGCCTGGGATCCTGTATGTGTGGCAACTGCTCTGTCCGCTCAGAAAACTTACTTCCACTCTCTGGACCTCAGTTTCTCATGGATAAAGTACAACGGTCAGCCTAGATGATAGTTACATGCCTTCCTGCTCCCTTATATCCCGCCTCCTGTGATGCTGCTCTAGAGCTGTCATCTTTGCATATTGGGGGACCACATGCTTGATGCCCCTGTGGTGGCCAGCTGATGTGAAAGGGAGAATGAAATCTGCTTACCTTCAGCTCCAAGTATGGTTAATCTAGCCTCAAGAGGAACCAAATGTCAGGCATTCTGGAACTTTGTTACCATGGGAAATTAGATCTTCTTTCCTCAACTCTCTGGGCACTGAAACCAAGCTGACCATAGGAACAGGCTCTGGGTCATCGCCTGGACAAGTTCAGAGATAAATTGGACAGTCTCAGGTTCAGGGAGGTTCAGCCTGGTAGCTAGGGGACTGTGGGCAAGGGTACCACCATCGATTAAAGTCAGAGGGCAGGCAGCACAGTGATCAGCATTGGAAATCTGGTCCATAGACAGAAGGACCCGCTAGTGGTGAGAGGGGTTGATGGGTAAGCAGGAGAGGAACTTTGGGGAGTGGCTAGGGTTCAGGGCAGCTCTAGTTCAGGAGGAAGACTGAGGTGTGAGGGAGGGTGAGTGAGGTGAGGGGAAGCAAGATGGAAACCTGGTGCTTGTGAACTGGGTCATCCAAAGGTGGGGAGGAAGCACCATGACCCTTAAGTCCATGGGCCCCCAGGGCTCTTCCCTGGAGCATGGAATGCTGCCATGCTGTCAAGACATTATTAAGTGCCAGTCTTGTCTTCCCTTTATCCCTATAAAAAGAACCCAAATTTTGTTTCAGAAACAATGTAATCAATAAAAAACACTAATATCTCCAGAGTCCCAGGTGTGTTTGGTAAGATATAAGCAAAAATCCCTGGGAGGGGCTGTGGGAAAACTTGTTAAAGGGCTTGATTCAGCTGGCCTATGCTTTTGCCCTTCATCCTTTCTCCTTTTTTTGCCTGAAACTCAGACAGGATACTGAAAGAGAAACAGCCATCTAGTGAGCTTGAAACCCAAAGCCATAAGCTGAACTTGGTGGGGCTGAAAGCTAAAAGAAGCCTAAGACCCTGATGGTACCGAGGGCTGCAGGACTAGCCCTGAATGGTTCTTTGGCTTCTTGTCATGTGAGAACAATAAACTCTTGCTTGTTTAATCTACTGTGGTTGGCGTTCTGTTTTATGCAGACAAACTCAGTCCTAACAGGCACATGTATCTGCTTACTGGATTTTGTGAGGATTAGGTGAGATGCCTTAGGAGACCCTAAGGGTTCAGGTGAACCCTGCAGACATAGCTGGGCACCCAGAAACCTGCTTCAGGACCTTATCCTAATCCTAAACCCCTAAACCTTAAAGACTGAAGCCATTGATATACTTCCTGTCCCCAGCTTGATGAACTCCAGACTTAGTGGGGTGAGGGTAATCCTGGGACCACAGTGGGGATGTGTCAGTAAATCTAGCTTCAGGGAAGCAGTTTAGAAAAACCAAGAGGAAGCAAGACAGAGGATGACATATGTCTTGGCTTACTGAAAATCTACCTGCATGTCTAGAAACAATTTCTCTGCTTATGTCCTATCAGTGTGGTTCAGTAGCATCTTCTTCATATTCAGAGTACACACCTTATTTATTCATTAATCAAATACTTCCTGGGTGCCAACAGTGAATTGGGCGCTATATTAGGTGCTGGAGATAAGGTGGATAAAATACAGTCCTCGGCCTCAACCATCTTTTCTGGGTCTCAAAATTTTTAGGTAATGGGGCCAAAAGATGAAAAGCATATTTAGGTTAAATATGAGGGAAGAAAAAGCTCTGAATACTGAAATTGCCATCATTTTGCATCCTCTGATTATGCTGCAAGAATAACATACACTAGGTTTTGGGAGGTGGGGAATATTTCCAATCCAGGCTGAAGTGGAAAGTTACTGGTATGCTAAGTAAGTGTACACAATTATGGGCCGAGATCAGACAAACTATAGAGAGCTCTTAATTTCTAGCATTTCCTTGGGCTGTGAGTAAACTGCCACTTGACCCAGGTAAAATATGCTGTCTCCTTAAATGGAAAATACCCAGATAGTGGAAATTTTATGTTATTTACCAATGGGAAGCTGTTGGGTCTTGAGTGATACCCCCTGCACCATATTCTCCATGGCTGACTTTTTGTCTCCATTTTTCAAAAAGCTGCCCCTACTAGAGAGGTATTAGGGTACACAGTATAGACCATGCTTCAGAGTGCAGGCTCTGGAGTAGGAACACTGACTTTGAATCCTAACTCTGCTCCTTACCAGCTTGTGAGAAGCCAGGTAATTACTTGACATCACTGAGTTAATCATTCCTACCACACAGGGTTGTTATGAAGATTAAAAATAATATATTATAGAAAAGATGGACAGTGCTTGGGACAGAGTTAGAGATCAAAACATGTTAACTGAGGGGAAAATGAGATGAGGAAGGAAAGAGAGGGTATGGGAAATCTTTCCTCAGAGGGATGATCTGGCCTGGAGCCGGTTTACCCCCAAACACACCTCCTTGTGCCGTGTCTAACCAGACATGGCCCATCCTCAGCAGACCCCAGAGCCCGTTCAACTTCTGTTCTCCAGTGCTGCCCCAATCACCTTCAAGCTGCTGGAGAATGTGGAGGCTCTTCAATTATTTAACAGAGAGCTGCCTTTCAGTGGTGCTGAATTGTTCATTGCTGAGGGTTGACATGTGGACAGTTCTGGAGGGTCTGTGAAACGAACAGGTTCAGTGCCCCATTGGATGAATGCTTTGTGAGTCTACTTGAGGGTTTTCATAAAAGGACTCACTATCTAAAGACATTAGTTACTTTCGTCAAGATGGCCATGTGAGTAGACATTGAATTTGTCTCCTCCCATGAACACAACCAGGTTGCAACAATTTTTGGAAAAACTACCCCAGATCGAAAACTGAAAACTGGATAAAAAGAACCCCCACAACAAGGACAGTCCTGAAGAAGGCAGAAGAGGCAGTAATTCCTGCTAGAGAGGAAAAAAGGTACCTTTGGGAGCAGCGGAGCTTCTCAGCTGGCCAGGCAGGAGCCACCCTAAGGTATGCAGCCCTCCCTGGAGGATCAAGGTCCAGAGCAGGGCTTATACTGATATAAGCATCCTTCAGACTCAGCCCAACTGAGACGGGAGTCTTACTGTCTGGCTTTGCTGGCTATTGACTGCAGCAAGGATACCCCAAGAAAAGCTATTGGCGAAAGCCGAAAAGACCTGGGTTTTAAAGGGCCCACGCATGAACTCACTCATTGCAGTAACCTAAAATCACCGGAGAGAAGGCTGACAGTCCTTTGGTGATACGAGACTCACCTGGTAGGCTCTGGGGACATCTTGGTGAGAGGAGGGATCTTTCTGGAGACTGAGACATTGGTGGGGGCCATTGTTCCGAGCTGGTCCAGGCGTGCTGACACGGACCCCGGTGGGTGCCATTGAGGTTATTCCCTTGGCCTGTTAGCCCAGGGGTCTGCCATGCCCACTAGAGCACAGATTTAATCCAGTTCAGCCAGGGCAGGCAACCCACCCTAGGGACCAGTCCCACCTAACAGCAAGCCCTCAGGCTACATTTCAGCCTGCATTGACAGGGTATCTTGATCCTCTACAGGCAGGCAAGGGTGTCTGCCTGTGAGATGACCAGGTGAACTGTGGGGGGCATTGGTGGAGAGGTGGGGACCTCTGCAGTGCGGTGTCAGAGTACACTCCAGGGGGTTGAGAAGTGTGCATGGACCAGGACTGTGTTGATGGTGTATGTGGCCCTGTGGGGGGGTGAGGCTTAGCTGCAGAAGACCTGTGCTTCACAAATAGCCATAAAAAGGATTAGCCCCATCTTCCAAAGCCTGAAACAATTGAGTGCCCCTGTGCCAAGGGCCAGCCCCACTTGGCTCCACTCCTAAGAGAACTGACATCAGGCTTGTAGGCTGGAGGCCTATCACAACTGTACGCCCCTGAGCCTAGCAACCAGCTACACTGGGTACCAACCCAATTAAGAGGAAAACTGAAGAGGAGTGTGCTGATAGGCTTTGTAGCCAACAGTGCTGAGGCTCCCCAAACTGGATTTACAAACAGCTGGCCAGGGAAGGAAAGATTAGACTCCCTGGGTACCTGTAGTGGGAGCAACGCTGCCACAGCAGAAGAACACAAGTAGCCCACAAAGGGGTCACTCCTGGTTTTTAGGGACTGGTGACAAGAGGGAAGCACACTGCTGGGCCTCATAAGGCATCTCATACATAAGGCCACTTCTCCAAGATCAGGAGACATAGCCGACTCACCTAGTACAAAGAAAATAGCACAGAGAAAGAGGCATAATGAGGAAGCAAAGGAATACTTTCCAAGCAAGGGGACAGTACAAAACCCCAGAAAAAGGACTAAATGAAACAGAAACAAGTGACCTACTCGACAAAGAATTCAGACAAAATATCATGAGGATGCTCACAGATATGGGGAGAAGAATGGATGAACACAGTGGGCACATCAGCAAAGAACTGGAAGATACCAAAAAAAAATCAGAAATGAAAAATACAACACCAGAAATGAGAAATTCACTAGACGTACTCAATAGCAGAGTAGAAGAAGTAGAAGAACAGATCAGCGAGCTAGACGAAAGACTAGAGGAAATCATCCAAGCAGAACAGAAAAGAGAAAAAAGAATTAGACAGAATGAGAACAGTCTAAGGAAACTCTGGGTCAATATCAAGCATGATAATGTTTGGATTATAGGTGTCCCAGAAGGAGAAGAGAGAGACAAAGGGGCAGAAAATTTATTTGTAGAAACAATAGATGAAAATTTTCCTCACCTGAGGAAGGAAACAGACATCCAAGTTCAGGAAGCACAGAGAGCTCCAAACAAGATAAGCCCAAAGAGGCCTACACCAAGACATATTATAATTAAAATGTCCAAAATTAAAGATAAAGAGAGAATTAGCAAGAGAAAGGCCACAAGTGACATATAAAGAGAAGCCCATCAGGCTATCAGCAGACTTCTCAGCCGAGACCCTACAGGTGAGAAGAGAATGGCATGACATATTTAAAGTGTTAAAAGGAAAAAACCTACAGCCAAGAATACTCTATCCATCAAGGTTGTCATTCAGAATGGAAGGAGAGAGAAAGGCTTCCCAGACAAGCAAAAATTAAAGGAGTTTAGCACCAAGAAACCAGTTCTGCAAGAAATGCTGAAGGGACTTATTGAAGTGGGAAAGCAATGACCACAAATAGAGATAAAAAAAATTATCAAAGCAGCAAAACAACAACAACAACAAAAAACCAGGCAATAAAATCACTTGTAAGGTAAAAATATAGTAAAGGCAGCAGATTAACTACCTGTGAAGATAATATGAAGATTAAAAGACAAATGTACTAAAATCACCTATTTCAATGATAAGAGGGTAATGGAGAGACACACACTAAACAAGAGCCTATATATGATTTGAAAAACATATAATGTGGGAGGAGGAGAATGAAGAAGTAGAGCTTTTAGAAAGAGGTCAAGCTAAAGAGTCTATCAACTCAATATAGATTGTTATATGCATAGTATATTAGATAGAATCCTCATGGTAATCACAAATCAGAAATCTATAACAAGGAAGAAAAAAAATTAAGACAAAAGAAATCAAATATATTACTAAAGATAGCCATCAAACCACAAGGGAAGAGAGCAAGAGCAAAAGAAAGGAACAGAGAAGAACTAGTAAAACACCCAGAAAAAAAAAGTGACAAAATGGCAATAAATACATATTTTACATATGTAAATACATAGCTATTTTAATACATAAATACATAAATACATAGCTATTTTAAATGTCAGTGGACTAAATCCTCCAATCAAATGTCATAGAGTGGCCAATTGGATAAAAAAAGAAGACCCATGTGTATGCTGCATACAAGAGACACACTTCAGACCTAAAGACACTCACAAACTGAAAGTGAAAGGATGGAAAAAGATATCCCATGCAAATGGCAAAGAAAAGAAAGCGGGGGTAGCAATGCTTATATCAGACAAAATAGACTTTAATACAAAAACTGTAACAAGAGACAAAGACAGGCACTACATAATGATAAAGGGAACAATCCAACAGAAAATATAACACTTGTAAATATATACGCACCCAACATAGGAGCACCTAAATATATAAAGTAATTATTAACAGACTTAAAAGGAGAAATAGACAGTAACACAATAACAGTAGGGGACTTCACACTCTACTTACACCAATGGATAGACCATCCAAACAAAAGCTCAATAATGGAACACTGGCCTTAAAGGACACATTAGACCAGATGGACTTAGTAGGTATACACAGAACATTCCATCCAAAAACCACAGAATATACATTCTTTTCAAATGCCCATGGAGCATTCTCCAGGATTGATCACATATTAGGCCACAAAACAAGTTTCAATAAATTTAAGGAGACTGAAATAATACCATGCATCTTTTCTGACCACAAAGGTATGAAACTAGAAATCAACTACAGGAAGAAAACCAGAAAAGCCACAAAAATGTGGAGACTAAACAAATGCTACTGAACAATGATTGGGTCAATGAACAAATCAAAGAAGAAATAAAAAAATTCCTGGAGACAAATGAAAACAAAAACACAACATGCCAAAATCTGTGGGATACAGCAAAAGCAGTTTTAAGAGGGAAGTTTATAGCAATTCAGGCCTACCTCAACAAAGAAGAAAAATCCCAAATAGACAATCTGAAAGTGCATCTAAAGGTATTGGAAAAAGAACAACAAACAAAGCCCAAAATCAGCAGAAGAAAGGAAATAATAAAAATCAGAGCAGAAATAAATGAAATATAGACTAAAAAAACAATAGAAAAAGTTAATGAAACCAAGAGCTTGTCCTTTGAAAAGATAAACAAAATGGACAAACCCTTAGCTAGACTCACCAAAGAAAAAAAGAGAGAAGGCTCAAATAAATAAAATCAGAAACAAAAGAGGAGAGATTACAACGGACACCTCAGAAATACAAAAGATAATAAGAGAATACTATGAAAGGCTATATGCTAACAAATTGGATAATCTAGGAGAAATGGGCAAATTCTTAGAAACATACAACCTTCCAAAACTGGACCAAGAGGAAGCAGAAAATTTGAATAGACTGATCACCAGTAAGGAGATCAAAATAGCAACCAAAAACCTCCCCAAAAAATAAAAGTCCCGGACCAGATGGCTTCCCTGGTGAATTCTACCAAACAGTCAAAGAAGACTTAATACCTATCCTTCTCAAACTCTTCTAAAAAATTGAAGAGGAGGGGAGGCTTCCTAACTCATTCTACGAAGCCAACATTATCCTGATACCAAAACCAGACAAGGACAACACAAAAAAAGAAAATTACAGGCCAATACCACTGATGAACATGGATGCAAAAATCCTCAACAATACTAGCAAATCGAATACAACAATACATTAAAAAGATCATACATCATGATCAAGTGGGTTTCATTCCAGGGATGCAGGGATGGTTCAACATCCCCAAATCTATCAAGGTGATACACCACATTAACAAAATGAAGAATAAAAATCACATAATCATCTCAATAGATGAAGAGAAAGCATTTGACAAGATACAGCATGCATTTATGATAAAAACTCTAAATAAAATGGATATAGAAGGAAAATACCTCAACATAAAAAGGCCATATACAACAAACCCACAGCAAATATCACTCTCAATGGAGTAAAACTGGAAGCTATCCCTCTAAGAACAGGAACCAGACAAGGATGCCCATTGTCACCACTCTTATTTAACATAGTATTGGAAGTCCTAGCCAAAGCCATCAGGCAATAAAAAGAAATAAAAGGGATCCACATTGGAAAAGAAGAAGTGAAACTGTCACTCTTTGCAGATGACATGATTTTATATCTAGAAAACCCTAAAGATTCCACTAAAAAACTTATAGAAACAATAAAGGAATACAGTCAAGTTTCAGGATATAAAATCAATGTACAGAAATCGGTTGGGTTTCTATACACTAACAATCAAGCAGCAGAAAGAGAAATTAAAAATACAATCCCATTTACAATTGCAACAAAAATAATAAAATATCTAGGAATAAACTTAACCAAAGAAGTGAAAGATCTGTACACCGAAAACTATAAAACATTGTTGAAAGAAATCAAAGAAGACACAAAGAAATGGGAAGATATTCTGTGCTCTTGGATTGGAAGAATTAACATTGTTAAAATGTCCATACTTCCTAAAGCAATGTATAGATTCAACACAATCCTTATCAAAGTTCCAACAACATTTTTCACAGAAATAGAACAAGGAATCCTAAAATTTATATGGAACAACAAAAGACCCCGAAATAGCAAAAGGATTCCTGAGGAAAAAGAACAAAGCTGGAGGTATCACACTCCCTGATTTCAAATCATACTACAAAGCTATAGTAACCAAAACAGCATGGTACTGGCACAAAAACAGACACACCGATCAATGGAAGAGAATTGAGAGCCCAGAAGTAAACCCACACATCTATGGACAGCTAATATTCAACAAGGGAGCCAAGAGCATATGATGGAGAAAGGAGAGTCTCTTCAATAAATGGTGGTGGGAAAACTGGACAGCCACGTGCAAAGAATGAAAGTAGACCATTCCCTTACACCATGCACAAAAATCAACTCAAAATGGATTAAAGACTTGAATGTAAGACCGGAAACCATGAAACTTTTAGAAGAAAACATAGGCAGTACGCTCTTTGACATCGATCTGAGCAGCATATTTTAAGTCCCATGTCTGACAGGGCAAGGCAAACAAAAGAAAAAATGAACAAATGGGACTACATCAAACTAAAAAGCTGCTGCACAGAAAAGGAAACCATCAACAAAACGAAAAGACAACCTAACAATTGGGAGAAGATATTTGCAAACCATATATCAGATAAGGGGTTAATATCCAAAATATACAAAGAACTCATACAGCTCAACAACAAAAAACCAACAATCCAATTAGAAAATGGGCAAAAGATCTGAACAGGGATCTCTCCAAAGAAGATATACGGATGGCCAACAGGCATATGAAAAGATGCTCAACATCATTAGCTATCAGGGAAATGCAAATCAAAACTACAATGAGGTATCACCTCATTCCAGTCAGAATGGCTATAATTAACAAGACAGGAAACAACAAATGTTGGAAAGGATGTGGAGAGAAGGGAACCCTTGTTCACTGCTGGCAGGAGTGCAAACTTGTGCAAACACTATAGAAAGCAGTATGGAGTATCCTCAGAAAATTAAGAATAGATCTACCATATGATCCAGCTATCCCACTGCTGGGTATTTATCCAAAGAACTTGAAAACACAAAGGCATAAAGATACTTGCACCCCTATGTTCATTGCAGCATTATACACAATAGCCAAGACTTGGAACCAACCTAGGTGCCCATCAATGGATGAATGGATAAAGAAGATGTGGTGTTTATACACGATGGACTGCTACTCAGCCATAAGAAATGATGAAATCCGGCCATTTGTAACAACATTGGTGGACTTTGAGGGTATTATGCTGAGCGAAATAAGTCAGAGGGAGAAAGTCAAATACCGTATGATCTCACTCATAAGTAGAAGATAAAAACAATGATGAACAAATACATAGCAATGGAGATTGGATTGGTGGCTACTATAGAGGAAGGGGGGAGGGCAAAAGGCATGATTAGGCTCACATGTGAGGGCATGGATTATAATTAGTTTTTGGGTGGTGAACATGATGTAATCTACACAGAATTATGATGTACATCCGAAAATAAATAAATAAATAAAAATAAAAAAAATAAAGACATTAATTTCCTCATCTCTTCAATGGAGGTGACTGTCCTGTCTTCATCTGATGGTAAGGGGAATTAAACCAAATGACAAGCACTTAGCATGATGCTTGGGAGGAAATAGCTCAATAAATATTGTTCCATCCTTCCCCATGACCCTGCTCTGGTGTCCTGCTGCCCTAAACCAAAAGAGTATTACTGTCAAAGTTCTGACAACATGTAGTAGGGGGAATATAAGAATCCACTCCTGGCAGCTACACTATAGTAGCAACTACTTTGTCAGGCTAACCAGGTCATTTCCTAGCCCAGTTCTTCTCAACCGTAGTGCCCATTAGAACTCCCAGGCAGGATTTAAAAGACTACCGATGTCTATCATATACTCCCTGTCCCAAGAGAATCGGATTTAAGTAATAGCTCCTTGAAAGAATGAGCACATCTCTGGGTTTCAGTTTGTTCCTCTGTAAATTGAGAGCAGAAAGGTGGAGCATAGCTGAAGTGTTGCACAGCTGAAGGGCGCCCAGGTCCACCAAAGCCCAGCCGAGGCCTTTCATCCCAAGGGATACTGTCTGTTTAAATTATGATATTTTATCCATCATGGATTTTTTGCATTAATTTTGAGTTTTCAAATATTGCATTAAAATATTATTTCTCTTGATCACTGAGTTTCTTTGGCACTCCCTTAAGTTTTGCACCTGAGGTCATAGCCAAATGGTGGGGAGAGCTTAAGAGAAAACCTCATCTCATTTCACCTGTCTAGAAATTGCATCTAGAAAGGGAAATGAACTAGACATCCTGTCCTTTTTCTGGGAAGGTCATGTGAAGCCTGACTATGGTTTTGTGGTGTTTCTAGGAGCAGTGATGACCAGTCACAAGGATGAGGATGAGTTGCTGGTCTGTGGCAGAGCTGGACATAGGCCCAGTGAATTTCTGAGGCTTCTCTACAAGAAATCAGTTAAAAGTAAATTTAAGACTGGTTAGATTTTGGCTGTGTCTCTTTTTCAGCTTAAGCAACAGATGAAATTCACTCTGGAAGGAGTACTCATTATTTAACCTGCCATTAGCTTACGGTTAAACTTTTGACTTTGGCTAGCTTGACATTTTCAGCCCATACTAATCTGAATTAGGAAATAAATGAGTGACTATACCAGAACCATGCCTTCAGACTTTGTTAGACCAAAAGATAGTTGATTTGCTTGGGAAGGGTGCCATGTTTATCAGGTCAGGAAACGAATGGTTTGCAAAGGAAGCATTCAGACAAGCTGGAGCCGGAGATCTATGTGGAAAGCCTCTTCCAGAGATGGTAGACGCATACAGGTACTTGCAGGCACAGTGACAGCTGTCTGACTTCATCTGCCTCAGAGTGTCTCCAGTCATCTCAAAGGACATCGCTGAATTGTCAACAAATTCTCTGAACTCAACTTTACTATTCCTTCAATTCCCACTAGAACACAAGCTCCCTAAGGACAAGGATTCTTGCTTGTTTTGTTCCGTCCTATATCCTCAGCAATTAGAATGATTCTTCACCTAAAATAAGCACTAACAATCAGGTCACCCTCCTGACTACAGATATTTAATATCTTTCTGTTTCCTTTTGAATAAACGCTAAAGCCCTTATGTGGCCTACAGGCCTCCACCATCAGCCCCCACCTACCTCTCCAACTTCAGGTCAAGCCACCTTTTCTTCATTCAGTGTACTCCACGCTGTGCCCTATTAGGCCGTTGCACATGTTTTCTCTGGTGCTTTGAACACACACACACACACACACACACACACACACACTCTTGACAGGACCAGCTCCTTCCCAACCTCTATATCTCAATATGAAGGTCCTTTCTTCAAAGAAGGCTTCTCTGACTATTCTTGTCCATGGAGATCCTCTTCTCCTTTACTCTCGTTTCTATGTCACGTTTCCTTCGTAGCACTTTTCTCAACTTGTAAACGAATATTTTAAAAAATATACTCCTCTGCTTATTGTCTGTTTCTGTGTTAGATTCCAAAATCCATGAGGGAGTGAATATGACTCTGTTTGTCCCGAGATATCCATACTCCTCTGAAAGACCTGACATAAAGTAGGTACTTAAAAGTTACTTCATGAATGAATGAATGAGTGAACAACTTTAGTATATATGACCCTCTCCTGGACTAAAATATGAAGATGGCATTCTCCATCTCTCTTTTGTCCATCCTCTTCTCTCTAGGTGTTCTCCTCACTTGCCCCAGGGCCTAAACACTGCCCAGTAACTGCCCAGGCCTCCTTAAAAGCCCCAGCCTCAGATCTGACAGTCTAGACAATGCCCCTGTAAGATGTTAAAAGGCTGAAATGTCATGAGGTACGGCGCGTAATATTTAGCTTTTAACAAAAATGCTTCATCCTAAATATGGTGGGAATTTAGGGCATTACAGACAGCTTATGGGGAAGAGATTTATGTGAGGACAGGAATGGCCATTCACCCCACAGAGGCAGCCACTTGGCCTGTTGTCTATGCAGGAGACAGATCCTGGCACAGCTATTATAATCAGTTAAAATCAGGTTCATCTGGGATTTTCATGCTATTCTCTTGGCCTTTATAACTATATATTGGGTAGCTTGCACTATTTTCCCTTTTTACATAAAACTGAAGAGAAACAATAGAAGGAATATGGTTAACAAAATTTACATTTAGGTGTTGAGATATGAATGTTTTTAGTGTTATCCCCCATATTTGTCTATTTCAAAGTTTTCTTTATTGATAATATGTTACTTTTATAATTTTAGGATATTTAAAAGATTATTTCATATGCTCTTCTTTGTATTTGTATATATTTCAATTGTATTCAGCTCTGCTGTCTAATATGGTAGCCACTAATGTCGTGTGAATATTCAAATTTAAATTAACCAAACTGAATTCATTTAAAAACTCAGTTCCTCAGTCATACTAGCCATATTTCAAGTGCTATGTAGTCACATATAGCTAGTGGTTACCATTTTAGACAGCCCATATATAGAACATTTCTGTTACTGCAGAAATTTCCATGGGAAAATGCTGGGCAGAGTGGGTAGTTTTAAGCCTTTGAACATAAAGACAGAGACTTACAGGTGTTGAAGAGTAATTTTAATACAAACAGAAGTTTGAAAAGAGCAACTGTTTGGGTTCCTTGTGATTCAAATGCAGTGGTATTGATTCCTCTCTGAGAAAACACCTTGGTTTGCTCACCAGCATCCCTGAGAGGGAGGCTGATGGGTAAAATATGTCGAAATTTCATAGTTGTAGAAGCTGATCAAGGAGTTTAGACATCTGAGAACTTTTACAAAACAATCTGAAAAGACTGGACAAGATGCCCGCCATGATGTGTCATTCTCTGGGGCCACTCCTGGAACCCACCTTCCTATGGGAAATTTCCATAGGCTTACTTGAAATCAGCTTCCTTATTTCTCTAATTCCTGCTCCTGTTAGAAGCCCTTTAGGATCTGTTCTTGAACTATTTGCATTTGATGAACTGTGGGATAACCTAATGATAAAGTACAGTTATTATACAACCAGCCCAGGAGGTTGTGCTCAGCAACTACACTAGCTCTTCCTTGAAAGACTCAGGGACTAAGTGACCTTTGACACAATAGTGCAAAATGTGAGCAACTCAACTTGTTCTGTAATTATCAAAATTGTCTCATGTCAAGATAATTTGCAAACCCATACTTCTGGTGGGCTAAGGAATGGGCCACATCTGCCTCAGCCCTCATGAGCAAGAGGGATCTAGGTTACTAGCTGAGAGGTATAAGGATATCATTATTCGTAGATTTTTTTCAACAAATCTTTAGTGAACACCACAGAGTACCACCTCAAATTGTTATAACAGCAACATTATCAAGGTCAAGGTTAATCTTTTTTTTTTTTTAAAGGTTGGCACCTGAGCTAACAACTATTGCCAATCTTCTTTTTTTTTTCATTCTTCTCCCCAAAGTCCCCCAGTACATACTTGTATATTCCAGTTGTAGGTCCTTCTTGATCTGCTATGTGGGACGCTGCCTCAGCATGGGCTGGTGAGCAGTGCCATGTCCACACCCAGGATCCAAACTGGCAAAACCCTGGGCCACTGAAGCAGAACGTGCAAACTTAACCACTTGGCCATGGGGCCAGCCCAAGGCTAATGTTAAATAACCAGAAATAAGCTGACACCCAAGGGTCTTTTATAGGAAGAGTCAGGAGTGTTTCCAATGTGCAGTAAAGATAAAACTCTGCGTACGTGTCTAAAGCAGGAAAGTTACGGAACATATGAGTGTGTTTTATATCAATTTGAGCTTCTCAAGAGAGTCCTTAAATGTCGTTTAGGTCTGTGCAGGAGGAAAGAGACAAAATGTTCCTGTAATGGGGTCCTGTAGGGGACATTAATCACCAGATGAAACAGTGCTATGTGGTAAACTGCCAAGACCTGTAACGTATTTCACTGCCTTTTCTCCAAGCACCATAGGATAACATGGAACAGGGAAGACCTACCAAAATGTTAATTAAAGTCCATGATGAAAGGTCACATTTCCTTAAATAAGTAAGATTATAGTTGCTGGAAACGACATGGAGAATGAGTGACAGTATGAAAACAGAAGGATAGAGCAAAAGGAAAAGATATCTTCTTGAAGTATCTTTTGGCATGTAAAAAAAATAGGAAATCAAAATTTGGATGTTAATTCTAAGAAAGAGACATTCAAATGATAATACACTGCAGAGCATGTCTACTCAGCCAGAGAGGGTAGACTAGTAAATCTCATTGTAAATCTTTCTTTCATGGTGCAAGCTTCTAGATCTCACACTGAGAGGTTGTAATGATATCTGATTGAAGTTCACAGGCACGGAAAGGAGGGAAGGGTATGTAAAGGCCTCAGTGCTCCTGAAATAAAATTATTTGAGGAAAGGAAGTATATAAAGTGATGGTCAGGAATCAACAGAAGGCATCGTGGTGGAGGGTTACAGCACAACACGTGGATTGTGCCGGCAGCCTCTCCAGACAAATCCACACTGGCACGGGGGCTGTGTTTTGGAAAATATTTGTTGAATGCAAGAGTATTTGAGCCAAAAGAGATTTAGGAATCATCAGTTGTTGTTGATAGTCAAAAGAAGAGCATGAATGAAACCACTGAAAAATGTAACTGAGGAGAGCGGGGGCCAAGCATGAACACTTAAGAATCCCCAATGTCTAAGGTCAGGACAGAAGATAAGGAACCCATTAAAGGGAGAGAAAATGAATGGTCCAAGAGAACCAGCAGAGTATGTTCTCGGAGAAGTCAAAGAAGTGAAGAATTTAGAGAAGAGACGCCTGGTTAAACACAGCTGAGAAACGTTGCCAATTAAGAACCATAAACCTTCCATTGATTTGGCAACATTTGCCAGAGAAGTTTTTGTTTTTGTTTTTCTCAGGAGGGAGAAAAGGTAAATGCTTAGTCTTCCATCTTCAGAATTTTCTGTCTTTCAATTTCCCAAACTATGGCAAACATGCAAAAAATTATGAGACTTTGAACATTCAATACTTGGTGATAGTCCTTTCCAATAGGCATGGCCTAAGGCTGTAGAGACCAACTACTTATTTGATATATAAATATTTTTAAATGCTAATCCGGCATTCAATGTAACATTAAATAATACAAAGTCAAAAGCCCCAATTAGAACACTATGGCCAAGATTTATCCTACAAGAAATTCTTGCAAAATATAGTCTACTGATTATCTATCTATCAAATCTGTTTTTCTTTTCTCTTCTACATGCAGCTGAACAATATATATACTATAATGTTAGTTTCAATTTATATTTTACTTAAAGCATTTAAATATTGTCTATTTGTAAAACCATTTTAAAGTTAAATTATATTTTAATATATGTTATAGATTACTGAAGTCAAATTTAATTTTGAATATTATTTTCCCAGTATAACATAAAAATAGCCAAGAATATTTAATAGGACAATATTCTAATAATTAGACCCTTAGGACTTGTGGATTTAGCATTCAGATTTTTTATGGAGACATAATTAACATATAACATTATATTAGTTTCAGGTGTACCATATAATGATTCTATATTTGCATATATTGTGAAATGATGACCACAATAAGTAACATCCATTACCACATATAGTTACAAATTTTATTTTCTTGTGATGGGAACTTTTAAGATCTACTCTTTTACGAACTTTGAAATATACAATATGGTGTTATTAACTATATAGTCACCATGCTGTACATTGCATCCCCAGGACTTATATATTTTACAACTGGAAGTTGGTTATATTTAGTTTATA
Organism: Equus quagga; assembly: GCF_021613505.1. Classification (NCBI taxonomy): domain Eukaryota; kingdom Metazoa; phylum Chordata; class Mammalia; order Perissodactyla; family Equidae; genus Equus; species Equus quagga. The sequence continues at coordinate 92,429,622 of NC_060275.1, forward strand.
ACTGGAAATTGTACTCTTTGACTCCCCTTCACCCATTTTGCCTACTGCTAACTCCTGCCTTTGGCAGCCACCAATCTGTTCTCTGCATCTATGAGTTTGGAGGGTTTTTTTTTGTAGATTTAACATGTAAATGAGATCAGACAGCGTTTGTCTTTCTCTATTTGACTTATTTCACTTAACATAATGCCCTCAAGGTCCATCCATGTTGTTGCAAATGACATTATTCCTTCTTTTTATGACTGAATAATATTCCATTGTATATATGTAAACCATACTTTATCTATTCATCCTCTGCTGGACACTGAGGTTGCTTCCATGTCTTGGCTATTGTAAATAATGCTGCAATGAACTTGGGAGTGCATATATCTTTTCAAGATAGTGTTTTCGTTTCCTTTGGATAAATACCTAGAAGTGGAACTGCTGGATCATATGATAGTTCTATTTTCAACTTTTTGAGGAACCTCCATACTTTTTTCCGTAGTGGCTGTACCAATTTACTTCCCACCAACAGTGCACAACGGTTCCCTTTTCTTCACATCCTCACCAACGCTTGGAATCGCTTGTCTTTTTGATAACAGCCTTCTAACAAGTGGAATGGTGTGAACATAATAATCCCAGTGAACATAACATAATCCCAGATTGCAAGGGATTGAGACGTGACAGGGAGGAGAGGAAATGTAAGTGGGACAAGCAATTGCTTTATAGGATCCCTAAAATCAAGACCCATGTGGACATTATTAATAAGCTTTTATTCCTGAAGAACCTAGCTTGCTAAAATATAGAGGTTTATCTTCAGAACTGACCTGCCTGGGCTACAAGGATGGGAAATAATTACATTTGACTCTTTGATCTGATGAAGTATCCAAATAACAGAGCATTCTAAACTGGATTATTCTTTGACTATTAAAAACAATGTTTAGCCCTCAGAGAAATAATGCTTTTGAAAACTTTCTCCATAGCAATTCTTGCCCTTCTCTGTAGTGTAAAATTTCCCCACAAGAATTAGATCTGCAGAGTTCAAGAAAAATGAGTTGGCGTCTCTTCCTTTGAAAAGCAAGCTTTAGGGGCTAGTCAGGCATTGAGCCCTGCAAAGTGTCCACCATGAAAGCAAGAAAAGAATCTCTTGATCTGCTATTCAATAGGTCTTATGTAACCTTTGGGTAAATAGAGGGGATGATCAATGAGCTTAAGATCTGCAATGTGGTCAGAAAGCTCTGCACAAACAGAGAAACACCCTGGAGGTGTTGGAAGGCAGATCCTGCCTCTTATTAAACAATCACAACCTCAGAGTTGTTCATGTAGACCAGCTATAAAAACGCCAAGAAAAATATTTTAATGATTATTTGTTCTATTTCACAAAACCGAGAGTCCTAGGCTATCACAACATCTTAGTGTTTTCAAACTTTATCTTAGTATCAAATCCTTTTCATGAACTAAATTGTTGACAATATATATCTCGGATTAAAAAACTAGACTACTATGGTTGAAACTGAGTAGACAGAACCAAAGTTACCTCCTTGGAATGCAAGACACAGTTTAAAAGTCTTAGCTCTAGGAAAGATGCTCACGACATTGGCTGTGTATTAGAATCACCTACATAGAAATCCCAATATATTTAGGGATCGTGATTTAACTAGGCTAGGGAGAAGACCTCTGGCATGGTGTTTTTTTAAAAGCACCCCAGATGATTCTATTATACAGTGAGCATTAAGAACTGTTGCCCTAGAAGAAGACTATGAGAAACTCCATTTTACTAAAGAAGATCCTATTTATAATAAAACTGCTGTCAAATCAACAGTTAGAAGATACTCTGCTGTTGGTTAATCAAATATCTCAGTTAATGAGAGTTGGCAAGTTTACCATGCATGAAAATCCATTCTACAGGGAATTAGAATACAATAATACATACGTTAGAAAAGTCAGACTGAATATCTCATTCAACCAACATTCATTCAGAAATCATTTCTTGAGTGGCTATTATGGCAGACTATGTAAAGGGCCAAGAGGGCTACATTAATTATTCTCCTCCAGTCTTTGCTCTCAAAGAACAGTAAGTCTTCTGTGGAAGGCAGAATATATGATATAAAGCAAAATCTAAGAATCAAAAACATTGAAGGATCTTACTGTCTTGAGGTCATTGTCATTTTGGTGGATCAAAGCTGACCACAGATTCTAGCCACTCCTCCCATCAAAAAGTGCTGCCTATTTTCCTCTCCCTTTACTTCTGGGCTGGCCTCGTAGACTTCTTTGACTAGTGAGTGCAGCAGAAGTGATATTGTGCTAGTTATAAGCCTAGACTTTAAGAAGCTTGGCAGGATCTGCCTTTGTTCTCTTGCAGCCTTCAGCCACCATGTAAAGTGGTCCAGCTGCCTTGCTGGAGAGAACACATGGAGAGAGAGATGCCTGGCTGTTCAACCATTTGAACAGAGTGCTATATATGTGAACAAAGCATTTTGACATGTAGCCTTGAGAACATATCATGTCAGGAAGCCCAATTTAGCCATGTGGAGAAGCCACATGGAGAACTAAGGCATCCTGGGCCATAGCCCCAGCTCATTGCCAGGTAAATACACTCTCATGACTGACCAAGTGAGATCAGTGGAAGAATCATTCAGTTAGCCCACAGAATCATGAGAAACAATATAAAGGGTTCTCCCCCTCCAATTCCTGCCATATTTATTCATTGCAGAAAAGATACAGTGAATCTGGAAAGAGATTTGGGTGTGTTTGATTTCATTATTGTTTTTTTATTTTTATTTTTTTATTTTTTCAAGTATCTATTCCATTTTATTTTTATTGAGATAGCATTGGTTTATAATATTATATAAATTTTGGGTGCAAATCATTATATTTCGATTTTTGGGTAGACTACATCATGTTCACCACCCAAAGACTAATTACCATCCATCACCACACACATGTACCCAGGCACCCATTTCACCCTCCTCCATTCCCACCAGTAACAACCAATCTAATCTCTGTTATCTATGTGCTATCTATGTTATCTATGTGTTATCTATCTATATTGTTTGTTGTCATTGTTGTTGTTTTTATCTTCTATTTATGAGAGAGATCATAACAGTATTTGACTTTCTCCCTCTGACTTATTTCACTTGGCATAATACCCTCAAGGGAGATCCATGTTGTCGCAAATGGCAAGGTTTCATCTTTTTTTATAGCTGAGTAGTATTTCATTGTGTATATATACCACATCTTCTTTATCCATTCGTCTGTTGATGGGCACCTAGTTTGCTTCCAAGTTTTGGCTATTGTGAGTAATGCTGCAATGAATATAGGGTTACATGTATCTTTATGCATTTATGTTTTCACATTCTTTGGATAAATACCCAGCAGTGGAATAGCTGGATCATATGGTAGTTCTAGTCTTAATTTTTTGAGGAATCTCCATACTGTTTTCCATAGCGGCTGCACCAGTTTGCATTCCCACCAGCAGTGTATGAGTTCCCTTTTCTCCACATTCTCTCCAACACTTATTATTTCTTGTCTTGTTAATTATAGCCATTCTGACAGGTGTGAAGTAATATCTTATAGTAGTTTTGATTTGCATTTCCCTAATAGTTAGTGATGTTGAACGTCTACTGTGTGCCTGTTGGCCATCTGTACATCTTGTTTGGGAAAATGTCTGTGCAGATCTTTTGCCCATTTTTTAAATGGGCTGTTTGTTTCTTTGTTGTTGAGATGTATGAGTTCTTTATATATTTTGGATATTAACCCCTTATCAGATATATCGTATACAAATATCTACTCCCAATTGTTAGAATTGTCTTTTCATTTTGTTGATGGTTTCCTTTGCCACGCAGGAACTTTTTAGTTTGATGTAGTCCCATTTGTTTTTTTTATGTTTGTTTCCCTTTCCTGGTCAGATATGGTATTTGAAAAGATCTTGCTAAGACCGATATTGAAGAGTGTACTGCCTTTGTTTTCTTCTAGAAGTTTCATGGTTTCAGGTCTTACATTCAAGTCTTTAATCCATTTTCAGTTGGTTTTTGTACATGGTACAAGATAATGGTCTACTTTCATTCTTTTGCATGTGGCTGTCCAGTTTTCCCAACACCATTTATTGAAGAGACTTTCCTTTCTCCATCGTATGTTCTTGGCTCCCTTGTGGAAAATTAGCTGTCTGTAGATATGTGGGTTTATTTCTGGGCTCTCAATTCTGTTCCATTGATCTGTGTGTCTCTTTGTGCCAGTACCATGCTGTTTTGGTTACTATAGTTTTGTAGTATATTTTGAAATCAGGGAGTGTGATACCTCCAGCTTTGTTCTTTTTTCTGAGGATTCCTTTGGCTATTCAGGATCTTTTGTTTTTCCATATAAATTTTAGGGTTCTTTGTCCTATTTCTGTGAAAAAATATTGTTTGAACGTTGATAGGGATTTCACTGAATCTCTAGATTGCTTTAGGATGTATGGACATTTTAACTATGTTGATTCTTACAACTTAAGAGCATGGAATATCTTTCCATTTCTTTGTGTCTTCTTCAATTTCTTTCAACAACGTTTTATAGTTTTCAGTGTACAAGTCGTTTGTCTCTTTGGTTAAATTTATTCCTAGGCATTTTATCCTTTTTGTTGCAATTGTAAATGGGATTGTATTCTTATTTTCTCTTTCTGCTACATCATTGTTAGTGTACAGAAGCACAACTGATTTTTGTATGTTGACTTTGTATCCTGCAACTTTACCATATTCATTTATTAATTCTGGAATTTTTTTGTGAATTCTTTAAGGTTTTTGTATATATCAAATCATGTTGTCTGAAAATAGTGACAGCTTCATTTCTTCCTTTTCAATTTGGATCCCTTTTATTTCTTTTTCTTGCCTGATCACTCTGGCTAGGACTTCCAATACTATGTTAAATAAGAGTGGTGAAAGTAGGCATGCCTGTCTGGCTCCTTAGAGGGATAGCTTTCAGTTTTTCTCTGTTGAGTATGATACTAGCTGTGGGTTTGTCATATATGGTGTTTATTATGTTGAGGTACTTTCCTTCTACACCAATTTTATTCAGAGTTTTTAATCATAAATGGATTCTGCATCTTGTCAAATGCTTTTTCTGCATCTATTGAGATGATCATGTGATTTTTATTCTTCATTTTGTTAATGAGTTGTATCATGTAGATTGATTTGCAGATGTTGAACCATCCCTGCATCCCTGGAATGAGTCTCACTTGATCATGGTGTATGATTTTTTTAATGTATTTTTGTGTTTGATTTGCTAGTATGTTATTGAGGATTTTTACATCAATGTTCATCAGTGATATCGGTCCGTAATTTTCTTTCTTTGTGTTGTCCTTGTCTGGTTTTGGTATCAGGATAATGTTGGCTTGCAGAATGAGTTAGGAAGTCTTCCCTCCTCTTCAATTTTTGGAATAGTTTGAGAAGGATAGGTATTAAGTCTTCTTTGAATGTTTGGTAGAATTCACTGGGGGAGCCATCTGGTCCTGGACTTTTATTTTTTGGGAAATTTTTGATCTCCTTACTGGTGATTGGTCTACTCAAATTCTCTATTTCTTCTTGATTTAGTTTTGGAAGGTTGTATGATTCTAAGAATTTATTCATTTCTTCTAGATCATCTAATTTGTTGGTGTATGGCTTTTCATAGTATTTTTTTATAATCTTTTGTATTTCTGAGGTGTCCATTGTAATTTCTCCTCTTTCATTTCTGATTTTATTTATTTGAGCCTTCTCTTTTTTTCTTGGTGAGTCTACCTAAAGGTCTGTCAGTTTTGTTTATATTTTCAAAGAACAAGCTCTTAGTTTCATTAATTTTTTTCTATTGCTTTTTTAGTCTCTATTTCATTTATTTCTGCTTTGACTTTTGTTATTTTCTTCCTTCTACTGATTTTGGGCTTTGTTTGTTCTTTTTCTAGTTCCTTTAGGTGCGCTATTAGATTGTTTATTTGGGATTTTTCTTCTTTGTTGAGGTATGCCTCTATTACTATAAATTTCCTTCTTAGAATGGCTTTTTATGTATCCCATAAATTTTGGCATTTTGTATTTTCGTTTTCACTTGTCTTGAGGTATTTTTTGACCTGTCCTTTGATTTCTTTATTGATCTAATAGTTGTTCAGTAGCATTTTTTTAATCTCCACATATTTGTGGCTTTTCTGATTTTCTTCCTGTAGTTGATTTCTGGTTTTATATCATTATGGTCAGAAAGATGCTTGGTATTATTTCAACCTTCTTAAATTTATTGAGATTTGTTTTGTGGCCTAATATGTGATCTATCCTGGAGAATGTTCTATGTGCATTCAAAAAGAATGTGTATTCTGCAATTTTTGGATGGGTTGTTCCATATATATCTACTAAGCCCATCTGGTCTAATGTATCATTTAAGGCCAATATTTCCTTATTGATGTTCTGTTTGGATGGTCTATCCATTGGTCAGTGGGGTGCTAAAGTCCCCTACTATTATTAGGTTACTGTCTATTTCTTCTTTTATGTCTGTTAATTGTTGCTTTATATATTTAGGTGCTCCTTTGTTGGGTACATAGATATTTACAAGTGTCATATCCTCTTGTTGGATTGTTCCCTTTATCATTATGTAGTACCCTTCTTTGTGTCTTGTTACAGTTTTTGTATTAAAGTCTATTTTGTCTAATATAAGTATGGCTACCAACTTTCTTTTCATTACCATTTACATGCAGTATCTTTTGCCATCCTTTCACTTTCAGTTTGTGAGTGTCTTTAGGTCTGAAGTGTCTCTCTTGTATGCAGCATACATACGGGTCTTGCCTTTTATCCAGTCAGCCACCCTATTTCTTTCCCTTTTTTGCTGAGTAAGATTTGCCCTCAGCTAACATCGGTCACCAATCCTCCTCTTTTTGCTTGGAGAAGATTTGCCCTGAGCTAACATTTGTTGCAAATCTTCTTCTATTTTGTGTGTGGGCCACCAACCAGCAGTGTAGATCTGTACCTGGGAACCAAACCTGGTTTGCTGAAGCAGAGTGTGCCAAAATTAACCACTAGGCCCTCGGGGCTGGCCCCACCCTATGTCTTTTGATTGAAGCATTTAGCCCATTGACATTTAAAGTGGCTATTGATAAGTATATACTTATTGCCATCTTGTTCCTTTTTTTCTGGGTGTTTTAGTAGTTCTTCTCTGTTGCTTTCTTCTTCTCTTGCTCTCTTTTCCTGTGGTTTGATGGCTTTCTTTAGTATTAAGTTTGAGTTCCTTCCTCTTAATTTTTTGTTTATTTATTATAGGTTTCTGGTTTGTGATTTCCTTGAGGTTCATATGTAATAACCTATGTATATAACAGTCTATATGAAGTTTATGGTCTCTTAAGTTTGACCTCTTGATAAAAGCTCTACTCTTTTACTCCCCTTCTCCCACATTTATGTTTCTGATATCATATTTAACCTCTTTTGTGTGTGTGTGTATCCATTAACCTCTTATCATGGAAATAGATAATTTTAGTACTTTTGTCTTTTGTCCTTCATGTTAGCTTCATAGGTGTTGAGCTGCTACCTTTACTGTATGTTTGCCCCTACCAATGATTTTATTTTTAAAATCATTTTCTTATTCCTATTTATGGTCTTTCTTTTCCACTTAAATAAGTCTTTTTAGCGTTTCTTGTAAGTCTGGTTTATTGGTGATAAACTCCTTTAGTTTTTGCTTGTCTGGAAAACTCATTATCTCTCCTTACATTCTGAATGATAACCTTGCTGGGTAGAGTATTCTTGGCTGTAGGTTTTTTCCTTTTAGCATTATGAATATACACACCTTGCACACACACTGCCCCTTGCACATGCCCTGTCCTGCTGCAGCAGACCCACTCACCCCACTGCAGAGGTCCCATGAACCCTGCCTATGTGGGCCCACAAGCTGCCCAATGGCTTGCTTATGGGTAGGGCCAGCTGACTGCCATGGCTGAGCTAGATTAAGTTGGTGCCCTAGTGGGTGGGGCAAAGCCCTGTGCTAACAGGCCAGGGGAAGAACTCCAATGGTGTCTGCCAGTGTCTGTATCAGCATGACTGTACTAAGTCACAATAATTGCTGCCACCAATGTCTCAGTCCCTGGGGAGGTGGTCCCAGCCACCTCTTGCCTCCCTGAGATGCACTCAGAGCCTATCAATTGAGTCCCTTTTCACCAAAGGACTGTGCACTTTCCTTTCTGGTGATTTTATGCTGCTTTTGAAACCAGTGGATTTGTGCATGGGCCCTTAAAGAGCAGGCTTTTCTTTCTCTTATGCTCAATAGCTTTTCCGGGAGTATTCCCTGTTGTTACTAACAGCTAGCAAAGCCAGATATTGTGAGGTTTGCCTTTGTTGTGCTGAGTTCAAAAGCTGCTCATTGTGGCAAAGCTCTCCCACTCAGATCTCCCTCTCCTCCAGGAAAAGCTTCATACATTAAGATTGCCCCAGCCATGAAGCGCTGTGGCTAGAATGTGGCTTTTTCCTCTCCAGAAAGGTATTTCTGCATCTTTCACCCCAGTCAGCACTGTCCCTTGTTGTGGGGTTTCTTCTTATCCTGTTTCCGGTTCTCTCTCAGGGGTATGTGTTCAAGAGTAGTTGTAAATTTGTTGTGTCCATGGGAGGAGGTGAGTTCAGAGTCCCCCCTATGCCACCATCTTCCAAGAAATCTCCTAAAGTTTTAAGTTTTTTCTGAGGAAGAATCACCCTGAGCTAACATGCATGCCAGTCTTTCCTCTAGTTTGTATTTGGGTCACCATCACAGCATGGCATGACGAATGATACAGGTCTGCACCCAGGATCCAAACCCACAAACCCAGGATGCTGAAGCAGAGTGTGTGGAACTTAACCACTACGCCGTGGGGCCAACCCCCTCCCAAAGTTTTTAAGTTACTAACATTCGGGGTTGTTTGTTACACAGAAGTATAACTAATATAGAAACTGATAACTAGAAGTTGGATGTGGCCATAAAGAAACCTAAATCATGTGGCATTGATTTTGGACCAGGTAGTAGGTAGAAGCAGGAAGGGTTGCCAGGAGATTAGTAGTGGAGGTTGGAACAGCAGTGAAGCACTTCTTATTGGAAGCTGGAGAAAGCAACACTCCTATCATTTAGTGCAGAATTGTTTGGCAACACTCTTGCTTGTGGTAATCTGGAAAACAGAGAATACATCAATGAATTTATGGATCTGGCTAAGGAGATTTCCAGGAAAAATGCTGAAAGTGAAAGTTGGCTTCTTTTAGCCAACTATGATAAAGTATGCAAAGACAGAAATGAGCCAAAGAAGAAACTATTCCTTTTAAAACAGAATTTAGAGGAAATGTTTCCAACCCTGGACTTGCTAGGTTGGAAAATTTCCAAGCTCTCCATGTATCAAAAGACTCTCAAAGTAACAAATGGTCTCAGGATAAAGACCAAATCCAGGATGCTGACAGCAAAACAGGGACCTGAGTGAAGATCAAATCAAGGTTTCATGACCTTGATTTGTGATTGAACAACCCTTTGTCAAGACCTCTGAAAGATAAGAATCTCAAGAGCCTTGCTCCACAGCACTCTGCCTTATAGTCTAAAGAAAAGAGATGCCTGTCTTGAAGAAGTTTATGGGTGTGACTTTTATTTGATGAAGTGAATTTGTAATCTGATACATAGAAAACATACAACATTTTGAAGAGAATTATATTGGCAAAAGTATCACCAGTTTGGACAAAAAGGGACAGAGGCAGTACAAAATAAAATGAGGCTCTGGACTCCAAAATTTAAATAGGTGAAAACCAGACAAAGAAAGAAACTCAGCTGTAAAATTGGGCCTTGTCTTATAGAAATGAATGGAGTTCTCAGTGGATAGAGCCAAGATCTAGATGGGAGAACCAAGAGCTACCAATGACAGTGGGTTGGGAAAAGACTCTGAGAGAGCAGAACTGGACCCTAATCAAGGAACACTCCCTGCGCTGTAGTAGGAGATCCCCAGAACCTGTGGATTTCAAAATTACTAAGGATCAAGGACTACTATGTACTTCCCTTTCCTCCTTTTTTTTTTCTTTTTCACTTTCCTCCATTTTTGAATGGGAAAGCTCATTACTGTTATCCTTTTCCTGTCTCACCTTTGTATGTTAGATATTTCAAAAGGCAGATAACTTATCTTTTTAATGCATAGATCTTTGAGTAGAGAGGAGCCACACTGATTGCATATACCCAGGGAACTGCCTTAGGAGCCTCATTCATATCTGGACCTGATTTGGATGACAAAATCCCGGATCTCAAGCCTGAGCCTGGTATCATAATCGAATGAGGCTTTTGCAGATCTTGGGAAGAGATGAGTGTATTTTGCATGTGGGAGGAATATAAGTAATTTAGAGCCATAAATTATTACAGATGGCCACAAATTCTATGCTTTTCTTTCATCCAGAGATAGAGTTTATTTTCTCTCCCCTTGAATCTGGGCTGGCATTGTGACTTGCTTTGTTCTACATAATGTGGCAGAAGTGATGCTAGTCTGGGCTAGTCTAGGCTAGATTTTAAGAATTGGCAGCCTTTGCTTTATTAGAGTCTTGAGTCACCATGTGAAGAAATTAAGCTTCTCGCTGGAGAGACTACATGGCCGGCCCACAGCTAGTCCAGCCATCTCAGCCAAAGTGCCAGACATATGATGAAGCCATCTTGAAATGCTGCCTTAGGACGCCCATGTTGTGAGGAAGCCCAAGTTACTGTATGGAGGGGCCACATGGAGGAGAATTAAGACATCACAACTCATAGCCTGAGCCTGGCTGCCAACTGAATGAAGTTACAGGACTGACCCAAGACAAGACTAGAAGGAGAAGTGTTCATTCAGCTCACAAAATCATAAGAAATAGTAAATCATTGTCGCTTTAAACCATCAAGTTTTGAGATTTTTTTACAGAAATAGATAACCAGCACCATTGTGAGCTTCAGTTGGAGCATTCTAGATATGCAGAATAATCTTCAAATAGAGTCTTAGCTGGAAGATTGATTAAACTAGCTATTTTGTGTTAGCAGCTTTTTTTTTTTTAACTGCATCTCAGGATGATATCAACAAAAACAATCCCAGGATGCTTGAGAATAAGTAAAAGTAGAGAGTAATGCAGCCTAGAGAGAAGACCTTGATTCTGCTTTTTCTGTAATTATATCTAGATAGAAAACATGCTGGGGAAATTCACTCAATAGATATTTAGTAGATCAAGTACCTACCAAGAGTGTCAGGATAACCTAAAGAGAAAAAAACATCTCCAGTTTCTAAGGAAAGATGGGATTTGAACACATAAATAATCCAAATATTAGCCAATTTCAGAGCTTACCTAGCTCTGAACATTAGAGAGGTGTTCCCTTCTCTTCTATTTTCTGAAAGAGATAGGTAGGATTGATGTTAATTCTTTGTTAAACATTTGGTAGAATTCTCCAGTGAAACCATCTGGATCTGGAGATTTTTTTTGTTGGAGTCGTGAAATTATGAATTCAATTTCCTTAATAGTTACAGGATTATTCAAATTATATCTTTCATGTTGGGTGACTAGTGGTAATTTGTGCTTTTCAAGGAATTGGTGCATTTTATCTAAACTGTCACATTTGTGTGTAGAGTTGTTTGTTGTACTCCCTTATTATCCGTTTGATGGCTGCAGGGTCTGTAGTGACATCCCTTACTTCATTTTTTATATCAGTAATTTGTCTTCTCTTTTTCTTTGTCAGTCTTGCTAGAGTTTGTCAACTTTATTGATCTTTTCAAAGCACCAAATTTTTGATCCATTGATTTTCTCTACTGTTTTTCTGCTTTCAATTTTATTGATTTCTGCTCTTAACTTTACTATTTCCTCCCTTCCACTTATTTTAGAATTATTTTGCCCTTATTTGTCTAGTTTCATGAGGCTTTTTATTCTATAGGAAAATATTACCTCAGTTTATCATACATGTTTGTGTTTCACTAAACAAGTATATATATTAGATATGATTATCTAATAGCTATGTACTTTCATATAGCTCATATAGCATTCTTCCTCCATCTTCATGTGAAGCCATCAAAGTACATCTGAGAACAGCAAAACTCACAAAATACATGTGGTTTTTAAAAAAAGCCATTGAACAATCAGTACAGCTGATACATGCGCAGTGTGCTCAGAGAGGCCAATCAAGACGAATTATACCAGTAATAGGAGCAGACCATCAATGTTTTTTCCTGCTGCTCTAAAATTTTCCTCTAAGCAGTGACCTAAGCAGTGGAAAATCCCCAGCACGACGGTTCATAGAGGAAGTGTGGTAAACATGTGCTGGTCACTAGATTTATCTTTCATGGTGTGTTTCCAATAATAGATGGCTGTCGGAACAACAAAGACTCTGAGTGTGAAAAAGCTCAGATTAGCAGCCAAGCTAAATAAAGAATGAAGTGTGGTTCAGAAGGGATGATTGGCATATTTTCTTATATTTGTATTGGTGTTCATTTGAAATTATTTGGTATATCTTAAGAAGCAAACAACAAACCATCCAACTGAATTTTAAAATCAAACAATTACTCTCAGAAATGTACAGACCTCAAGAGGAAACTGGAACCCAGAGTGATTAAGTAATTTGCACAAAGTCACTCACCCAGGTCCCAGCAGAGCCTGAGCTCAGACTGTCCAACCCTGTTCCACCATTTAGTCAACAAACATTTATTGACTGCCCACAATATGTCAAGAACTGTTCCAGGTGCTTGGATGCAAAAGAGGCAAAAATCCTTGACCCCATAGAGCTGGCAAAGGGAGAGAGAGAATGAACAATTAATAAATTAACAAAGTAAATTACATAGTATGTTATGCGGTGATAAGTGCAATAAAGAAATAAAGAAAAGAAAGTAGAGCAAAAGAAGAGGAATTGGGAGTGCTGGCAGGGGTGACAACAAGGTGCAATTCTAAATAATGTGGTCAAGGCAGGCCTTGTTGAAAAGACTTGAAGAAGGCGAAGAAGTTAGCCATGGGGATAATAGTGTGGGAGAAAGCGTTTCAGCAGAGGGTAGATCTGGTGCAAGAGACTTCAGGCAAGAGTAATCCAGCACAGTTTCTGAGATGTGCCTGCCATGTTTGAGGAATTGAAGTCATCTATTTCACCATCTGCAATGAGTCCTTTAAAAGTCATGGAAATATAGACATTTAGAGTTTGGACAGCCTGAAAAACTGTGCCGTCAAACCTTGCAGCCGAAGCAAAAATGTTCAGGACAGTGGCCTTGATCCACAGCTGTCCAGGCCCCAAGGGAATCTTTCCAGCCCAAGTGCTCACTGGGTCGCAAAGCATCTCATGCCATTTTTTGGCCATCTCCAATAATTAGAATGTCTTGTCTTATGTTGAGCTGAAATCTGCCTCCTTTTGGCTTCACTCTGTGATTCCACCTCTACCCTTTGAAGCAACACAAAACCCCTTTCCCATCTCTCTTCCATGACGTGTCCCTCTTTTGTCTTCTTTCCTTCAACTGTCTTCTGTTCCTGGCCAGCTTTGATGTTCTTCTCTAGACCACTGCTTTCTAAACATTTTCATTAGTTATCCTTAACAGTAAAAAAAAAAAAAAAAAAAAAAAAAAAAAACCCAAAAAGATGAGTATTTATACCACGTATATGTCTATTAACTTCTTTATAGATCATGTATATGTACTACCATACCAATACATTATATACATTATAAAAGACAAAAAGAAACTAAAGAAAGTGATGAGCTAAAAAGTAGAATTTCAAATCTTTTCTCCCCAAACCTCATGGGTTACCTTGCTTACTTTGGATGTCTCCTACTCTAAGCAAATTTTAGTTTGTGTTGCCCCTATATTGTGAATGAAAAACCATAGCCATGATGGGAGAACATTTACATATAACATAGGTATAACAACTCAGGCTGAGGAGCAAAGAAAACCTGATTCCCATCCTGGCTCTACCGTTGTCAGTTGCCTGATTTGATGCAAGTTATTTAACCTACCTATGCCTCAGTTCCCTCATGTCTTAAAATGCAGTGAACATTGTTGTTAATTAGGGGCTGGCAATACCTTGCAATGTTGTGAGGATCAAATGGGATAATCAACAGAAAATGCTTAATACAGTATCTAGTATAAAGTAAACATTTAATAACTGTTAACTAGTTATTATTGTGTGGTTTTCAGGCAACACTCTTCAGAAATAACCTCTAAGTCATACAAGTCACTCATTCAGTCAGGTCTTCACCTACAACAATCCAAATTACTGAATTCTTCCCTTAGTAGTAACTTGAAAGTCCTGCATGTCACAAGCTAGCGGTGCTCTCCAGATGCTCTTCTTTGCCCTTTCACCCCAATCATAGGAGCCTTTTCTCAGTCCTTTGCATACTGTTTGTCTTTACCCCACCCCAGGGCCTTTGCACATGCAATTTCTTCTGTCTTGGTGTTGTTCTGAGCCATTCTTTACCTAGTTAACTCCTATTCCTCTCAAGGACCTCTTCTCTGTTCTCCAAGTAAGTCCTCTTCTCTGTTCTCCAAGTAAGTCAACATCCTCTTGGTTTTTTGGATAACAGAAGGTAGACTGCTTGAGTTAACAGAAATCCTCCTTTCAACCAATGTGTGTTGTTCCTTTGGCCAATGACATCTTGAAGGCAGTTTGGCACAGAGGCAAGAAGGTGGGCTCGGCAGACAGATGGGACTGGGTTCAAACCCACTTACCAGCAGTGTGGCCTCGAGCAAGTTATTTTATCCCCTTGAGCTTTAGGGTAAAATGAGGAAAATGACCTCATCTGGGGGGACTGTTGAGGGCATTGGAAACTATACATATGTGTTCAATAAATGGTAGTTGTGGGTATATTTTTTACCTGCAAGGTTATTTATCTTTCTTTTATACTCTGTCTTCACTGCCAAAAAGGCTCAGAGTATATGGCCCCTGGGAGCAAAGCTAACTTACGTTGAAAAAGCCCCTGACCTCTTTCCACCTGGGCTCTTGATGCTCTGGCTGATCTTAAGGAAAGGAAAGTCAAGTGACCTGCCCAAAGCAGATTATCTGTGATGAGAAGCACATAAAACCAGCAAGTAACTAGCCAGGGTTACTGGTTACGTGGTACAGGGATTCTGAAATAAGAAGCTAGAAACCAATGAAGAAGAAAAAAGCCTCATGGATTGAAAATGCTGGAAAATAAACTGCCCTGTTATAGCATATACTAGGAATTTCCTAGGGAAAAAAAGGCAGGCAGCACAATTGGACACCCTCAAACAAAGACAATGAGTCAGAAGCATGAAGCATCTACCCAGATGCCCAGAGCAATGGTCTGCACACTGGAAGGTCTCTCTGCCACCTCTGCTGTCCAACTTCCTCCAAAATCTCATGTATGAAGTCTACTGATCCGCTTTAAGAGACAGTCTCTTAGCAGTGACACTGCAATGACAGATTATGCATCTGCAAAGAACAGAGGTAATTACTATTTCTTGGTGTCACATGTACACTGGGCACTATACATATAAATATTGTCTCTCTTGAAAAAAATGGCATGCCCAATACAGCCTTGGTCAACTTGTTTCTCTAAGAAGCAGGAGCCAGTAGCGTTAAGATGAAATTACTAATGACCACTCCATCATCTTCTTCTCTTGTCCCTAAACCCCCTCCAGTCCTCTCAGCTCTTCTCTCCTTTGAGAAGGTTATCAAAATCAGTAGAGCAAGGCTGAATTCAGCCAGGATTCAATCAACTCATATAAAACCACATGGCATAAACAGACGTGGCAAACACTTACCATGCTTAAATGCCAGCTTTGAAAGATAATGCTGGATTTAAAAGAATATTCATTCTGGAACTTTCCATGCACATGTATGAATGGAAAGTCACAAAGCAGTGATATGCAAATATGAATCTCACTCTATTTTTCTACCTGGTTATATTCCTTTGATTAGCACCCATATCTTCCTGGCAACAGGAAAACTAAATTCAAGACAATTTAGAAAACTCACACCAATGCTTTAAGTTTTTTAGCCACTTTTAACTGAAACATGATCTGTCCCCAAAAGGTATTCAGTCAAATTCAAGGATTTTTATTATTACCATTAGCATTATCAGTTTTCATCTAGTTCAATACTCTCTCCAAGCTTCTGCTCACCCCTTCCTCCTGTCTGACCATTCCTGGCAGCCTTGGCCTCAGAGAGGGAAGGGAGAGGCCTCATGGCATCTGGCTGAATGTTGGTTATGGAAGGTTCTGCATCTGGTTTGCAGTCACTTCTTACCTGGCTCCAACTGCTTGTGTCCTCATCTATTGTGAGCTCTAAGTTGCGCTCACTCGATGTGACCCTCAGCACAGCTTTAGGAGTGGACATCCCCCACAGGAATGCACTTTCTTCCCATCACCTGCATTCCCGGAAGCCATGTCTGGTCTCCCATGACACTGATCCTTCGTCAGGCTATATAGATCTGGGTAACGAAGCAGCTTCTGTGCCCACCAATTTCTGGAACCCATGCTGAGCCCACAGAAAGCTCATAAACCTTTGCTGTACCACACAGTGGGGACTTGGGCTGTCCCTAGACACTCCCTGTCTTTCACCTGCACTGACTGACATGGAGCATCTCTGTGCATTACCAGCCCCCCAGAGGGCTCCAGATGAGAAACACACACCAGCCCTATCTTTCAAAATGATTCCTTCAAAACTCACTAGGCAGATTCTCTTGGTGTCTCTCACTTGAGCTTGGGCAGGTCTAGTGCCTACCTTCTTGCATAACACTGGAAGTTTCCACAGATGCTCACATCTCCAAAAAGAGCTAATCTCACTTCTCCTAGACCCTTTTAATATATCCTGGTGACAAAGGTCATAAGTCAGATCTTCTGGTTTGCTCAAATCAATTTTGTCCAACACCTGGCAAGGTCTCCACTGAGCATGGCTATGGATAATCTAGTTTCTTTATTGTTAGCAGTCATGATGGAATGATGGGAGGGGCAGGGGAGTGATGATAACAAAGGCAAAAGAGCAGAACCCATCCTTTGGTGTCTTGAGTCCCTGCCATATGTAAACGCCTAGTATCCCCCTCCATTTCACGCGCCTGTGCTCTCCTTTTCCGCAGGACAGATGCTCTGAGACTCTCCATGGTTGTAGACTCATCACGGTTAAGGACTGGATTTTTAAAAAGATTTTAGAGATAATTGAGTCCAATTCCATTAATTTGCAGACAAGGAAACAGAAATCTATGTACAAGCAAATACAAAATTTTATTTTCCCGCACAGTTTGTTCCTTTGTGCCAGAAATTCTGCGGCATTTTAAGTAGAAGAAAATAGGTGCCAGCTACTTCAGTACAACCTCCAAACAAAGATGATTAGAATTACAGTCTGACATGTTCTAAGCTGTTCTTTTAAACTGGTTATTTCCAAGTTTCTGAAAAAAAAAACCACAACCTTAAATTCAAAGAAATTTTCCAGCTGCTATATTTCCTTTTGAGGAAAATCTTAATTTGGCTGATAGAAGTAGGAAAAAGTACTTGGAAAGCCAGTCAACCTCTTAGGGACACCTCCGTCCTCCTATCTGGGGATGCCTAGAAAAAGAGGGATGCAGTTTATTAGTAAAGGATGTGATGGTTAACTTCATTGTCAACTTGGCTGGGCTATGGTACCCAGATATTTGGTTAAACACCAGTCTAGATGTTGCTCTGAAGGTATTTTTTAGATGTTGATTAACATTTGCATCAGTAGACTTTGAATAAAGCAAATTATTCTCCATAGTGTGAGTGAACTTCATCCAAACAGTTGAAGGTCTTGGAAAAAAGACTGAAGTCTCTCTAGGAATAAGGAATTCTGCCCCCAGACTGCCTTCGGACTTGAGCTGCAACATCACTTCTCCCCTAGGTCTCCATCCTGCCAGCTGGCTCTGCAGAACTCAGACTTGCCAGCCTCCGCAATTGCATCAGTCAATTCCTTAAAACCAATCTCTCGCTCTCTCTATGTATATAGAAGGTATATAGATACACAGACACACGCAAACATCCTATGGGCATTGTTTCTCTGGAGAACCCTGACTAATACAGAGGGTGTTGCAGCAGCTTGACCAATTTGCAGTGACTCACACTGAGCCTGACTGTGGCCCAAAGAATGGTTCAGCCCTGACCACTGTCTACACTGGGAGAGATTCTGACCTTCTCCCCAAGGCCAAAACTGGAGATGCAAAGGACCAAGGCTGAGACTTACTACCTGGTCAGGGTACCCGGGGTGGTGCAGGATGCCCTGGGAACCGGAACAGTGTGTCTTAACTGCCTCACTTCACGCCAATGGAACCTTCAGGGTGACAGAGGTTTTCCTGCCAAGCCGTTTACTCTAAGAGGGGAAAGCCAGGAGAGCAATAACGACAAGCCCGGGATTAGAGTCTTCTCTGTTCAGGGTCAATCTATCCTTGCAAGACTAGAAACAAATCGGCACACTGCAGCTGAACCCCCAACTCTTATAGAAACAAATGTGAGTTTAACAGTCACTGGAGACCTTTTGACAACAAGAACTTTTTTGTGTTCCATCCGTTTGCTTTCTCTGGTTTTTGAGGGGGCAATGTTTAAGCCCTGGTCCTCTCTGTTTCACATGAGGCTGGTCTGTACCTGGCGAGGAGCTCCAGGTCTCGTGAAAAGAAGATGAATGGGAGTACTGAAGGGATCGGCATGGAGTTCTTGGGCTCTGGATACGAAGATCATTTTGTTCTGAGCGTTAGTGATACAGAATGTGCCATAGAACAGGGGTTGGCATAGTTTCAGAGGTTCAGCAATGTCAGAACGAGTGTCTCTCTGATTCTTTTGATCGTTTATCCATGGTCACAATGTGACTGCTTCCATTCCAGGCATGATTTTCACATTCAAGGCAGGAAAAAGAGGCACAGAGCCACCACAGCAGGAAAACAAATGTTTTCCAATATGCCCAGCAGACAGTTGCTTATGTCTCATCAGCCAGAGCTTGGATGCCTGACCACCTCTAGCTGCAGAGCTGCAAGCGAGGCTGGGAAAATATTTAGCTCTCCAGTCTCTGTAGCAGAAGGAAGAAGAACTTTATAGCATAGCTGTGTTTGATATGAATCTGAATTATACATTTTTAAAGTAGTGTGATAAAATATTTTTGCATATTGTGGGAAATTTTTGATGTGCTGCAACTCTCTCCCGAAATAGATGCTGCTTTAGGGCCACCCTGTAGATCGAGGTTTTCCAAATTGTGGGTTATGAAATTTATTTAGTGAGACTCAACTAGGAGGAGGAGGAGAAGAAGGAAGAGAAAAGGAGGGGGAAAGGAGACGCAGGAGGAGGAAAAACAAAAATAGTAAAATAGAAAATATCAGGGTAAAACTTTTCTTTCAGTTAGATATGTTTTTCTTACTCTGGGTTGCAGTCAAAAAAGTTTAAAAGCTACTTATAGAGTATGCAATTAACATGTGTTTTAAGAGACTTTGCATGCATGGCTTTGTACAGCTCTGACTGTAGCAAGCTTGTGCACAGAGAACTTGCTCCCACACTCATTTAGCATCTTTATTCTTTGTGTCTTCCCTACCCCTTCCTCCCAGCCTTCAAGTATGTATCTTCTGCTTAATACATTCTACTTCATCCTGCTGGTCCCTCTCCACTTCTCTTTCTCTGAGCTGTCAACCTTGTAGAACGGAGTAGCCGACATTCACAACATCCTTTTCTTCTCTTCTATTCCTCCTAAGAAATGGCTTCTATTTCGCACCCCTCACGCTCCCAATATGCACTCTTAAAAGAGAGCCTTAATGCCAAAGTCAGCCTTTCCTGCTGGCCAGCCAAAATTCTTCACCCCCTTGTAGAAGTGTGTGTTTTCATTGGCCATGCTCTCCTTAAAACCCTTTCCTCCTTGCTTTCTGATATTCTCTCCTGACTGTCTTTCTCACTCTCCTTCATCGACTCTGCTTCCTTCCGTCTCTTGAAACTGGACAAATATCCACAGATCCCAGCCTTCTGCCCTTTGCTCTCTTCTCTTGCTGTCTCTGTCTCTTTGTCTCTCTTTCGCTCCCTGCCTATTACTCTTCGTCTTCCTCCGTCTCTGTCTTCTTCTCTCCCTCTTTCTCCTTCTCTGAGAGTGTAAGTCTCTCTCATAGATACAATTATTATCACCCTTATGCTGATGATTCTACTACAGTATTTCCAGCTCTGTTCTCTCACTCCTGTCCCGTACGCCACTCTTGGAAGTCTTGAACTCATCATGTCTGAAGCCAGATGAATCACTTCCCCACTCAAAATTGGCTTTGCCTCCCAATTTCTCTATCTCTGTAAATAGTCCACTCTTCCAGTGAACCAGGCAGGTATTATGGAAGCCATCTTTGCTTCTTTGCCCTCTTTATCCCTCACATCCTCCTACAAGAACAGCCCCCCGCCATGGGGCGTGGAGTAGCTCCCACCTGCGACTTGTTCTGCCCACTGACAGAATGAAATCAACTGGGAGGGCATGGAGCAACCATCCCACCTTTTTCTCAGCTAGGCTAAAGCTTAGTTCCTGAGATTTACTTCTTTGAAGAGAATCATTATTTTTAAAGCTCCAGATGTAAAATCCATTATTTTGTAATGAGGAGAGCATCGATTTTTATTCTTTTAAGCATTTATTTTCAAAATTTAAAACAATTCTGAGAGGTATTAGACATGTAAATTATTACTCTCCATTTAAGAAACTATTTGGCACCACATCTAAAGAGTCATGAAGGCCTTTGTACCATCTGACATAATAATCAAAATTCTAAGAAATGAAAAGGCTAGAACCCAAAAGTATTCATTACAGATCTATGGACAAACAGAAAGAAACCTGACAGTTAAAGAATAGAATGGCTTAGTAAATTGTGCTTAAGAAATTATCAATTTCTTTAGATGTGATGCAACCATTAAAAGTGATAATTACAAAAATTATGTAGCCACCTGGAAACATACAGAAAAAAAGCAGAATATAAATTGTGTTTCTTCTACGATTACAACAAAGTTAAAATTAGGTGTATATTTTGCCAAGAACTGCAAAGAAATGGAAAACTCATTTATTTTAAGATGGTAAAATCTAAATCTTTTAAAAAATTTTATTTTTATTTCTTCATTTGTTCCAAAAGGCATCATGGCATAAGCAGTGGTTTTTAACCTTTTGATGTGACTTAGAGTGAAACACACATTTTATATCACTAACTACTGTGTGTGGCCACACGTGCACACACACATATACACACAGCTGTATTTCATTATATTATCATTAGAAGATACATAATTTGTCACATTTTAACATCTGCAAATTGATGTGTATGTTACATTTGTTGGAATCTTGCACTTAAAATCGCCAGCATTTTTTTTTTCTGTTTTAGATGTACACAAATTAATGGTGCATCTCACAAGTAATGGTTTCAGATTTGATAACATATGATAACAAACAAAAATTTCATGACACAGTTACCATATGTGATGTATTGTGACGTTTTCTTTTTTGTTCTATTCTATTTTGTATCTTTTTTATTTTTTTAATGTTGGAAACAACTAACTAAATTGAAATTTACAACTCACTAATGCAGAAATTGGCAAACTATGACCATATTTTCATATGACTCATGAGCTAAGAATGGCTTTTACATTTTTGAATACTTAGAAAGTAGAAAAATGAGAAAATTTCATGATATGCAACAACTAAAAGAAATTCAAATTTCAGTGTCATAAGTTTTTCTTGGAACCCAGCCACCCATTTATTTGTATATTGTCTATGACTACTTTTACACTGCAAGGGCAGATTTGAATAGTTGTAACAGAGACCATATGGCCACAAAGCCTGAAATATTTACCATGTGGCCCTTTACAAAAGCAATTTGCAGACCTCACATTGAGGGATGGCATGCACTGTTTAAAACACTTCTGATGTCATGGCAGGAACACAGAGATGGAAGATTGAGATCCAAATTCTGGATCCATCATTGCTACTACCTTTGCATTTATAAAATGGGTACAGTGCCCACCTGATGGTGCTTCTGTGAATTTTGTGTGATCATTTATCTAAAATGCTTGGCCTATGGTAGGTGCTTGACAAATGTTAGCAGTTTTTTTCCCCCTTTTCTTTTAAGTTTTGCTTAAGCCATGACCCCCATTCTTCTCTGTTAAGGTCACTGATGATTACTACCATGGCACCACCCCCTTCCTATGACAGTCTTAAAGGCAAAACCCAAAGTGGCCTTCCACAAGTGTGAAATTTTTGATGTTTCACATTTTATCCTAAAAATTCAAGGGGATTTTTTGTTCTATTCAAAGTATATCCAGGTTTGTTTCAATATCAAAGTAATTTTTAGAGCCAGCCATGATAGCCTAGCGGTTAAAGTTTGGCGTTCAATGCTTCGGCAGCCTGGTTGTGGAACCACGCCAGCCATCTATCAGTTGCCATGCTGTGGCAGTGGCTCAGGTAGAAGAACTAGATCGACTTACAGCTAGGATATAAAACCATGCACTGGGGCTTTGGGGAGGAAAAAAAGGAAAAGAGGAAAATTGACAATAGATATTAGCTCAGGGCGAATCTTTCCCTGCAAAAAAATTCATAAGTTTTGGATTGAGCAAAATGGATACTCCTGGAAGATTTACTGTGTTTGTCTTAGGGCTTTGCAAACCTCTTGGCTCACTGCCATACGTGTACGTTTCTCAGTTTGAGAAGCACAAGTTTATGCAATGAGATTTGTTGTTGTTGTTGTCATTGCTTTAAGATCTTTCTTTTCCAAAACTCACCTTTGTCATTTGGTTGTAGTTAAACAAGAGTGAAGAGAAGTGTTTTTAAAGGGGGACATTCGGATTGGGCCTCAGAATAGAAGGGGTGAGTACCTAGGAAGAAACATTAAAACCTGAGATCAGTCCTGAGCTTGTAGCTGCAAAGCTGATTTTTTTCCAGAGTTCCCTGAAGTGGTTAGGATTAACTAGATTTACTCAGCTGATGAAGCTCACAAGAGACTCACGCCAGAGGCTAATTTAATAATTTGCGAAGAGAATTTATCAAGCCCACTGGAACAGTACCATTGCCTTTTTCCCCTACAGATAAATTTATATGAAAGGCCAAATCATAGCCAGAAGGCTGCTTGCTGATCATGGAATAAGAGGAATATCTGAATGATCTCAATCGCTATTACACCAAACCAGGAAGGCTTGGCTTCTCCATCTCCATCCGGGTGCGTGTCTACCAATCAAACCAAAATACTCATGCTCATCAGTCAGAGTCTCCTATACCAGTGCTAAAGGCAGCTGACACATTCTTAATCCTGGGGTTTTTCCTTTTTCTTAATTCCATGCCAACCTCCCTCTTCCTTCCATATGCACTTCCGTTTATTCATTCTTTCTTCAGATGTTAAAACAATTGATTAGCCTTTTTCAAAGTGTATCCTGTAGAATGACGAGTAAGCTTGAAAAATTTGGGGTTAGGTGAAGTTAAACTGTTTCTTCCTGCAGGACTTCTCAGAGTCTTTATGTATTGATATGAGCCATGAACCTTGAAGAGGGGAATCTACTGCGTGGCATGTCTCAAACTTATTTGAGCACTTTTTGTCTCTCAGAGCATGTCTCAGGACTAATAGAAGTGGAAAATGCTGGGCTCTGGTTCTCTTGCCTTCACATTTGTTCGTCTTGATAACATTATGGGTCCTGTTCCTACATTCAGCCTAAAGAAATCTCACCTTGTTAGAGTGACTTCTGCAGGAAGATAATCTTATCTGGTTTATACTGAATCCATTTGCTTAAATTTCTTAATTGTAATGGGGTCATCTAATCAACAATCCATATACCAGCGAGATATTAAATATATACACATATATATGTATATATCACTAAAAAGGTAATAATCACATTTGACAAATGAACTGGCTAAAGAAAGGATTACACATATGCCCCCAACTTTACTCAACCATGTGCGAAAAATCTAAGGACTTATTTTGCATGCTGTTAGAGTTTATCCTCAATAAAGAAATTTTTTTTTAAAACATCTTACCTCAATCATTCACTTAAAAAAATAATTAAAATTAAAAGTACTTAGTTTTCATTGTTTTGACATTCGGGCCTTGCTTTAAAAGCATCAATTCAGAAATGGCTTCCAAGAGGTTGTGTAATCCTTTCCCATACATACAGAACGTATGGTGCCTAATCCATCTGAAATATGATCCCCTGCTACTATATTCAGAGACGTTTCCGAGGAGAAGGACACAATTTGCTGCCATCAGTTATTCTTTCCTGTGTCCGCCTATCTCCTCCCCTACGGCGGTTACTTCCTTCCTCCAGCATTTGGGGAAAGGAGAGTATGTTTCCAGTCTACGTCTATGTCAGTCAGTGCAGCTTCTCCGCTGTTCTCTGGCTCCTACCCACAGCTCCTAGGGTCACCTTGGGCCTCTGTTCATTTCACTCTTGGTCACTGCCTAGAATTCTGGGGTGCAGTGCCAACTGACTTCACTGGGGCGGTCAGGTGGAGGAAGCCCCAATTCCCTTATAGTTATGCAATAGAATTTTACTGAATGTTTATACATTTTTTTAAAAAAGGAGAAGAGCAATTTCAGTTCAGTACAAAACAGGAAACTATTTGAAATTGACAATTTTATTAGACATTACTCTTCTAATGAATCCGATGACATCCCTATCACTGGGAGCTTCTCAAGCCAGACCTGCTACTATGTTGCTGAGAGCTGCCTCTCCTTTTGCACTCTCCTTAGAAGCCAGGTTAACACCTGCAAATTGCTGTTACTTTCTAGTGCAGAGCAGTTCATCCATCTAATTCAGTGGTTCTCAACTGGGGACAATTTTGTCTCTCCTCCCCCAGGAGACACTTGTCGAGGTCTAGAGACATTTTTGATTGTCGTGACTGAGCAGGAAGGTTCTACTGGCAACTAGTGGGTGGAGCCCAGTGATGCTGCTAAACATCCTACAAGGTACAGTATTAGCCTCCCATGACAGAATTATCCAGCCTAAAACGTCAGTAGTGTGGACATGAAGAAACCCTGATTAACTCCAGTCCACCCCAACCAAACCAGGATCAGGGCATAACTCTGCAAATGCAGATACTGATTAAGATGCTCTGTTAAACCATGGCCATTCACTCCAAGACTCCACTTTTAGCCATATAAAGAATCAGCAGACATTTTAAAGTTACAATTTTTTTTTTTAGCATATCCTTATTTGATTTTTGAGCAGAATTACTGTGGATCCAATTTTTTAAAAGTAAGAGGAGCAGTAAAATATTTCTGCTTCCTCTGTTAGAAGAAGTCCTTTAAGGTTGGGGATATTTTGCTCCAGTTACAATTATGTCTCAACTGCTTTTCTTCTGTGTAAGTGTAAACATTCCTTTTTCTGAAGCCTTCCTGATAGAGAACCTGAGTTGAGCACTCTGCCGTTGGCAGAAAACCACAGACTATGCCCGTGGCTGGGTGACTCTGCAGCTGCAGAAGTCAAGAGATCAGTTCTGTGGTTAGAAGATGGCTTATTTTTGTAGTTTATTTTGCTTGGGTACTGTACGCATCTCACCACGATGCTTGCCTTCTTCTACTGTAATTTCCTGGTTACTTATATGACTCCAACACTCCCTCCATCACATCTTTCTTAAGTTGTAAGGTCCTTAAAGGCATCTTTAATCCCAGTACAGTGCCTGGCTCATATAGGACCCTCAATACTTGTTTGTTGAATAAATACATGAATAATTGCTCAGTAGAATCAGGTAGAAATAAAATAACATAATCCAAGTTGAGGTTGAGGTATAAAGAGGGACTTGCATTAATTATGCAAGTATGGACGAGACACATCATTAAAATTCCAGTCACATGAACTTGCAATTTCACGATACTAATTCCTTTAGAGATAATTTTTAAAAGGAATTTCCTTTTCATTAGTTCTTCTGGTCCCATTTACTCAGAGAAACAAAACAGTAATTCTAAAAAATGTATATACATACAAATGTATTTTAACTGTATTTGGGGCCCATAAAGATCTCAGACTTCAGTATGTATCAGAAATGTATGGGGAGCCATTAAAATGCAGAGCTCCAGGCCTCAACCCCAGAGATTTGGAATACTATGATGTGAGGCCCAGAAAAGTGGCATTTTTAAAGAAACACGTGGTGTGATTCTGAGGCAGTTCATTTGGAGTCTCATTTTGAGAAACATTCTTCATTACAATAGCTCATAAACTAAGGTATGCCTTGGAGCTATTGGGAGAGTTTTCTAAAAGTCACAACAACAATGATAATAATGCACATTCCCTGACTTCAGCCTAGATATTTATTCTCATTCATCAGTAAAACATGACTTTTAGGAGAAAGTCTGGCTGAAATTCCTTAAATCCTGTTCACTTACGGTCTCACTTGGCCACGTTCTGGACTGGAGAGCAGATAACTCCATCCACAGTTTAGTTTAAGTGGCCCAGCTTAGGGAAACTGGGGCCTACAGAGAAGCAGAGTAGATTAAAATAGGATGAGAAGGCAGATGGAGGCTTCTTAAAAGAATTCTAAGTGCCTGTAAGGGCTTTGTAGAGAGGTTACTGTCACTGTTTATTAATTTTAGCTCATTTTATTTTCAAAACACAGGGTTTTACTTGGGCTTAATAAAATGTTTTATTCATGTCACTCTTATGTTCAGAAATCATCCACAGGTTTAATGAAGTGAGATGAAGAAGGGAGTGAAGAATAAAAGAGAAAAGAGAGAAGTTTTCCTCCAGGGACTAGGCAAAGGCTGGTAGAAAGAAAGGACGATGAGACATGATTAGGGAGAGTCCGACTTGAGTGTGACAGCCAGGGCCCAGACTATCTGTGTTGTGCCCTCTACCCCGTAAGATGAAAACACTGAGGAAGGTGAGACACCAGCCCAAGTCCAACTGGCCAAGAGTTTATCTGCCAGACTCCTACGAGATCTGGATCCTTCTACTTTTCAAGGCTCCCCAAGATAAACATGTGCACAAGGACCCCTTCCTAATCTATGGTTCATTATTTATATTTTCACTTCACACTCCTTATTTAGCATAAGTGTCCAAGAACAGGGACTTTGTTCTGCTCACTGCTGTCTCCTCAATTTTTCAAATTGCCCAAAGATGTATTTCTTGATGTTTTGGATAAAAGCGTATATAAACAAACATCAAATCCAGCATCTTGGGATCTCACAGGCAGGAAGGAAAATGTTGTTCCAAGCAACAGGCAGTAAGTTCTAAGAGGGACAGCTGGAAAAATAGTAAAAAGATCATGCTCTTCTGAGAAACTTTATTTTTCTTATTTATGTTATAAATATACTTGATCTAATAAAAATGGAATTCTGCGAACTATAGGTAAATTATAAGAATGCATGTGCAAGTTTAAAGGGACAAAAGTTGTGACACTTGTTAAAGGCAAAGGCAAACAGCAAATAGTTCATTAGAATGTCTTCATGTCTTTGAATTCGGACAAGGCAAACATCAAAATAATAATATTTGAAAAGTGAACTTCATGAAACAAAAGACAGAAAGCGATGATTCATCCAAATAATTCATCTGCAGAGATTATTTATAATTGAGTATGCTGACATTACCTCTCCTAGAATGGGTTTTTATGACTTTTTTGAGAAGGTATGTGGGAAAACTTTTCAAATGAAATGACAATTTATTTGGCCAAACATATTTTTAAGGCCTGAAGATACCATTTGTATAGCACTCTTTCTTCAGCACTAAAAAATCATTAATTAAAAATAAATTTTTGATGCTTCTCTGTATTTCTTGGTTCTGGTTAACAGCCAGAGAAAGATGGAGAAACAGGTGTGGTCCCATCCCAAGCAGAGGGTAATGGCTATTTTAAGCTGTGTAAAATTCATGCTCTGTCTTACAGTATTTCTTGGTTTATTAATTGTATATTTGTTTATTTAGTTTTAATCCCAATTCTAGTTGTTATATATTTATCTCTTGGAGCCCCAGTGGTTTGAAAATTGAGGTAGCATTTATTTGACAAGAATTCTGGTTCTAAATTATATCTTTCCCTAATGACGTACTTTTAAAAAAGACTTGTTTTGCAAAATTGAAAGTAATCCTAAAACAATAAAAATTGAATTGTTTTCTTGTTACTAAATTTTGACAGTTCCTTATTATATTCTGGATACAAGTCCTTTATCAAATATGTTGTTCATAAACATTTTCTTCCAGTCTGTAGTCCGTCTTTTTATTTTCTTAACAGTGTTTTTTTTTTTTTAAGCTTGGCACCTGAGCTAACATCTGTTGCCAATCTTTTTTTTTCTTCTTCTTCTCCCCAAAGCCCCCGAGTACATAGTTGTATATCATAGTTTTGAGTGCCTCTAGTTGTGCTGTGTGGGACGCCGCCTCAGCATGGCCTGATGAGCAGTGCCATGTCCGGCGAAGCCCTGGGCCACCGCAGCAGAGCATGGAAACTTAACCACTCGGCCACAGGGCTGCCCCTTAACAGTGTCTTTTGAGGAGCAGAAGTTTTTAATTTTGATAGAGTTCAAGAAATCAAATTTTTCTTTTATAACTCATGGCTAGAGTGATATCATGTAGTTTATTTTAGCTCACGTCTATGAGCTGCTCATACCCTATGAAATCTTTGCCTAATCCAAGGTCACAAACATTTTTTCCTATATTGTCCTCTAGGAGTTTTACAGTTTTGGGCTTTATATGTAGGTCTGTAATCCATTTTGAGTTAATTTTTGTATATGATGGGAGGTGTAGATCTAAGATATACCCAAAT
Source organism: Equus quagga (assembly GCF_021613505.1). Lineage (NCBI taxonomy): Eukaryota > Metazoa > Chordata > Mammalia > Perissodactyla > Equidae > Equus > Equus quagga. The sequence goes on from NC_060275.1 coordinate 92,458,172, forward strand.
GTCCCAGCACCATTTGTTGAAAACGTTATTCTTTCCCTCATTGAATTGCCTTTGCACCTTTGTCAAAAACCAGTTGTGTATATACGTGTTCATCTATTTTTGGGCTCTTTATTCTTTTCCATTGATCTATTCGTCTATCTTGATGCCAATAGTTCACTGTCTTGATTACTGTAACTTTATAATAAGTCTTGATACCAAGTAGTGTTAGTCCTCTAATTTTGTTCTTCTTTAACAAAATTCTTCTGACTAGTCTAGGTCCTATGCATTTCCATATGAATTTTAGAATCAGTTTTTCAATTTCCGTTAAAAAGCCTATTGAAATTTTTATTTGGATTGTGTTGAACTTATAAATCAGTTTGGATAGAACTGAGATCTTAAGAATAATGAGTCTTCTGACCCATGAAAACAGTATACATCTCCATTCATTTAGCTCTTCAATTTTTCTAAGCAATGTTTTCCAGTTTTCAATGTATCTTTCACACATTTTGTCAGATTTATCCCTGAGTATTTCATATTTCTTGATGCTATTATAATAGTATTGTTGTCTTATTTCAATTTCTAATTGTTTTTGGCTACTACACATATAGGAATACAATTTAATTTGTTTATCAATCTTATATTCTGGCACCTTGTTAAACTCATTTATTCATTCAAGTAGTTTATTTTGTGGATTCCATCATATTTTCCACATAGAAGATCATGTCTTCTGAGAAAAAAATAGTTTACTTCTATCTTTTCAATCTTTTGTAGGATTGAGGAATTTCCTTCTATTTCTAATTTACTAAGAGTTTTTAATCAATTTAAATGAAATTTGGATTTTATCAAATGATTTTGATAGGTCTATTGAGATGATCATACGATTTTTCTTCATTACTTGGTTAATATGGTGAATTATATTGATTGATTTTCAAGTGATAAACCATCCTTGTTTCCCTGGGATAAATCCAACAAGGTCATGATTTTACATTTTTTTTGGATTGGATTTGCAATTTTTGGTTTAGAATTTTGCATCTATTTTCATGAGAAATATTGGTCATTTTCTATTCTTATGATGCCTTTGTCTGGTTTTGAAATCAAGTTAATGCTGGCTTCATTGGATGAGTTGGGAAGTAGGCCTTTCTATTCAATTTTCTGGAAGAGTTTGTGTTGAATTGGTATTATTTCTTCCTTGAATGTTTGGTAGAATTTACCAGCGAAACCATCTAAGATTTTTCTTTGTGGCCAATCAAGTCATCTATTTCTTCCAAGTGGGCTTAGGCGGTTTGTGTCTTTCAAGGAATTTGTCAGTTACATATAAGTTGTCAAATTTTTTGACATAAAGTTCATATTTCCTTATTATCCTTTTAATATCTATTTAATCTGAGTAATGTCAGTTCTCTCATTACTGATATTGGTAATTTGTGTTTTCTCTCCTTTTTTCCTGATCAGTCTGTGAAGGTTTATAAATATTATTAATCTTCTCAAACAAGCAGCTTTTGGTTTCATTGATTTTTCTCTTTTGTTTTGCTTTCCATTTTTATTCATTTATAATTCTTTTGTTCTATTTACTTAGGGTTTCATATTCTCTTTTTTAAAAATAATATCTTCTGGTGGAAGTAGTTATTTTACTTTTATGTTTTAAAAATATTTTTGCTTGGAATAGAATTCTATCTATCTATAACCCAAAGACCATGGTCACCGGTTTGAACAATTTTGCCTACGATGTGCCTTGGTGTTTATCTTTCTTGCGCTTGGATTTTTGCATTTATAATTTTCATCAAACTTGGAAAATGTTGGCTATTATTTTTTTAGATTTCCCCTGACTCTCTCATCTTTTCTGGTGACTCAAATTACATGTATATTAGTTCATTTGTCCAACAGCTCAGTGATGCTCTGTTCGTTTTATGAAATCTCTTTTCTCTCTATATTACATTTTAGGTAGTGTCTATCGTTCTGTCTGAAAGTTCGCTAATTTTTCTGTCTCCAGTATTCAACCTGCTGCTAATCCCATCCAGTGTATTTTTCATCTGAGGCATTTTATTTATGATCTCTTGAAGTTCTATTTGGGTTGAGTTTTTATGTCTTTCATGTCTCTATTCTTTCTTTTTTTTTTTGCTGAGGAAGATTCACCTTGGGCTAACATCTGCTGCCAATCTTCCTCTTTTTGCTGGAGGAGGATTTCCCCTGAGCTAACATCTGTGCCAGTCTTCCTCTATTTAGTATGTGGGTCACTGCCACAGCACGGCTGCCAATGAGTAGTGTAGGTCCATGCTCAGGAACCAAACCCAGGCTGCTGAAGCAGAATGAACAGAACTTAACCACTAGGCCACAGGGCCAGCCCCACTATTTAACTTTTTGAACATATGGAATACAGTTATAATCACTAGTTTACTATTCTTGTCTGCTAACTCCAACATCTATTTAGTTCTGAGTTTATTTTGATTGATTATTTCCCTTATTATGGGTTGTATTTTTCCTTATCCCTAGTAATAATTTGCATGTCTGGTAATTTATTATTGGATCCCAGTCGCTGTGAATTTTACCTTGCTATGCGTTTTATATTTCTATAAATATTCTTGTACTTTGTCCTGGAACACAATTATGTTATATGGAAATAGGCTGATCCTTTTAGGTCTTGCTTTTATGGTTTATTAGGTGGGATCATAAGAGTCCTTGGTGTTGGACTAATTATTCCCCGCTGCCAGGACAACACCCTTCTAAGTACTCAATCCAATGTCCTGTGAATCATGAGGTTTTCCAGAGTGATTTCTGGGTATAAGCACTATTCTGACCCTGTGTGAGCCAAGCACTCTCTCTCTACCCCTTCCAGGCGATTCTGTCCCTGGCCTCGGGTGGTTTCCTCACATTCACGTGCTACTCAGCACTCAGCTGAAACTCAAAGGAAACTCTGCAGCTCTTCAGGTTTCTCAGTCTGTACAGCTCTCTCTTGCCGAGTACTCTTTCCTGTGAGCTCTAGCCATCTTGCTCATCCCAGACTTTCAGCTCCATGTCGAGTTCGGGAATCTTCCAAGCTCCACCTGGGTTCCCCCTCTCTGTACTACAGACTGGAATCTCTTAAGACAGCAAGCTGGGGTAATCATAGGGCTCACCTCATTTGTCTCCTTTCCTTCAGAAGTCACTACTCTTCATTGCCTGATATCCAGTGTCTTGAAAACCATTGTTTTGTTTCTTTTCTTTACGTATTGATTAAGGTGGGAGAGTAAATCTGGTCCTGTTACCCCATCTTGGCTGGAAGTATGACTCAGTTCCTAACATATTTATTTGGGGAAGGATAATGAATACTATTCAATATCAGAAAGAAAAGAAAGAAAGAAAGAAGATAGTCATTTGGTTTCAACAAACGTTGTGGAAGGAGGTTGATGGGAGGCAGCAAAGTGAGAAAAAAAACTAGTGTGGAGTTTTTCATGAAGCTGAATTTCATTTCGTTTAACTGGAAGTTCCTTATGCTGAGATGATATACTTGCTACTTTTTGTGTGTTAAAAAGACTTTCATTTGATTTTGTTTTTCACCTTGCAAAATTAAAGGTTGGTAACTCTTCCAACTGAAAAAAAAAAAAAATACAAGCCTATCAGTTTCCAAAGTCTGGAAAAGAGTGGTTAAAATTTGGGGGCTAACAACAGGCAAAATCCAGGTGGCTGTGAAAGAATTGATTTCTGAGGTAACAAATAAAAAACTGCGAGCTCTTTGAAGATTGGGATAGCATCTTTATTAATCATTTTATCTCCAGTGTCCGGTACATAGTTGGTGCTCAGTACATCCTTGTTGAATGAATGAATTTGGTACCCATCCATGTAATATCGAGGACTGCTGGTCTGGGAGGCCCAGGAATTTTCCAGTGCAGCCCTCTTCTTAATTGATCTGCTTCATTAAAGTGGAAACAGTGAGACTAATCAGCTTTGACACAGGCTAATTTCCCCAGGTCACTGATGTGGCTGTCATACACCCTCAGGAAACAAGCTGTTGTGCAAAGGACCTGAGGCAAAGGACCTAAGCACTTGGCAGGACCTTGGACCACGATAACACAGACAGGGAGAAGAAAGGTGCATCATCTGGTGAATCTGCCAAGATTTGGGAACACAGACACAAAACTGGCAAAGAATTGATCAGGCAGATGCCTGCCCTGTTGGTTACAATCCTGGCTGCTCATTAGAATCTCTTGAGTTGCTTTTATAACATATAGATACCCAGAGATTCAGATTAAGTTAGTCTGAGGTGGAGCAAGGAAATTGAAATATTTTTAAAACTCTTAGGTAATTAATTCTATTGTACAGATAGGGTTACAAATTACTGTGTCAAGCCAAGAAATTAATAATCCCCATCCTTCCACCTTTGCTGATCTCTTTCATTCAAAAGGTGTCCTATTCTCTAGGAAGGTATGCTACCAGTAGGAGGTACGCACTGGAAAAAGCAAATCAAATGTTGACAAATATGAAACTCACTTTATTTTGGTACAGTGCCCATTTTCCTCTTACAAGCCCCCATTTCTGTTCTACAGCAGGAAAATAAAATTTAGCTCATTCAAGTAAGGATCTAATTTAGTACGTCGCTAGTCATGTTCAGATGTTATGATTTCAATCACTATTCAGTTCAAAATTCTTTCTCCAAACTGCTTTCACTCCCAACTCTCACTGAATTTCCAGGGAAGGAATCTCATGCCTGACTTTCCTGAAGGCAGCAGGAAGATGGGAAGATCAGGGAGTGAGCTGACTGGTACAGGCCAGTGGGGCAGGAAACTGAATAGCTGGTTAGTCACTTCTCTGCTGATTCTAGCTGCCAATGGCATCACCCAATCTGGTTGTGAGCATCTTCCTGCTAACTTAGTAATCATTGTGTGTTCCTGACATCCTGAAATTCACTTCTGCTTCCTCCCCAGAGCAGTGGTTACCCTGAGTCTCTGCTTGTGGTGTTCCTTCATGCACGCCCAACCTTTACTTACCTGAAGCAAATGGAGGTCCACATACCTTAAGTCTATATATTTAACAGTTATAAATTAATTAACAAATTGCTAAAAGAAATATGTTCTATCCTCTGAACTTGAAAAATATACTTTATAAGGACAAATTATAAAAATATATATAAAACGGAGAGTTAGCAAAATATCAATTGAATTTAATTTGTATGCCACATGCCTGGGCATTCTCTTGATGGGCTAGCAATGTTTGGATGAGTAATAATCAAAAATTATTATGTATTTGTTTATCAGAATCTAAATTTTTTGACCGTCATTTCAAGTAAAGTCACTAATTATGTTGCTATAATCAAAATTTTCACATGTAACTTGTATTCTTGTGTCAGTAATAATCAAATGGATTAAAAAATAAAATGCAATTATATTCAAGGTCAGCCCAGTGGCATAGTGGCTAAGTTTGGACACTCCACTTTGGTGGCCCAGGGTTCGTGGGTTCGGATCTGAGGCACAGACCTATGCAGCGCTTATCAAGCCATTTTGTGGCATGTGTCCCACATATAAAAAACAGAAGAAGAAGGGCACAGATGTTAGCTCAGGGCTAATCTTCCTCAAAAGAAAAAGAAAGAATCAATACTTATACCATAGGGGGGAAAAAAAGAAGAAGAAAAAACCTGAAATGTAGTTATATTCAAACTGTATAAAATTTGGATGAATTTTGAAGAAAATTTAAATTAAAGCAAATGTAAACAAAATTGTTTTTCCTACATTTTTAAGACTTCTTCTAAAATATTTTAAATTATTTATTAAAATTAAAAAGCAAACTACAAATGATAATGACTATCAATTCATTCTTTCACCAAATTTTAAATCAAAATGATTTCATTAAAACTGAAAATTTAATTTTTCAAAATTTTAATTAAATCTTATTAAACATTTTTATAAAAATAAAATTATTCGTAATTCTAGAATTTAATGACCATGAAATTGCCAGTATAAAAGAAAGGAATCATGCTTCACGCATGTCACAACTAGACCTTTGTATGTACACATTTAAGGGTAATATGAACAACACTACAATTATTTCTCGGTTGTCAGGTTGACTGTTGAAGATAGTGGGCAAATTCATGAGCACCTCTGGAAGGACAAACTAAATCATGATGAGAAAGAAGAAAATGGACAGTGGGCACCATGAGGGAACCGAGGTTTCATTATAAAAGAATCTTCTGCATTCACACCATTTGAGAGGAAGGATTTACAAGTTCATTAGTCTTTTTTCTCCCCAGAGTGTTCCCCTTGAATGCGGGGCTAAGATCCTCCCCCGACTCGCAAGCAGCCCCTGCAGAAGCACAGCCCACAAACCTTTAGGGCTTTGGACACAATGGCGTTTTGTTTAGAGGATCTAAGGGAGCAGAGAAACCTCTCCCGTGGCCTGAAGCATCAGTCCGAGAGCAAACGTTCAGGGTTGTAGGTTGGTCTGTGTCAACTCTGACCTCAGATCCTGAGTGGCAGCAGCACCGGTGTCCTTTAGCAAATGCATTAGTTGGCAATACGCAGAGCCCTCTAAAACATGGGGTCCAGGACAGGAGCCCCTCTTGTCTGGGACTAGGGCTGGTCCCTTTGCTTCTTGTGTGTCTGGGAAATGGGGGTTTGCTTAGCAAGCTGTCTTGTGCTCCCAGCCATCTTATGGGACCTCTGGGGCCCCGGGAAGACTAGACTCCCTATTACAACCACCTCGGCTCTGAGGAAAACTGGGAGGTGATTTGTAGCCTCTCCTGACTTGTTCTTCCCCCTTTCTGATGCCCTTTGCCTGTGTCTAAAGCCCTCTGATGTCTTCTGCTTTGCGCCCTGGCAGCCCCAGAAGTTCCAGTGGGTTCTGCCAGTCAGCACATTCCAAAAGAGAAGGTGATGCCAGTCCCTGTGCTCAGATGTACCCCTGAAGGTCACAGAATATTCTCTGGGTATCCTCTTTATAGGGAACCATGGCAAGTGCTCCCCTTCCTTAAGAGATTGAGGGTGTGAAAAGAATGAGGTTTCCGACTCTAACACTCCAAGATCTCTTTATGAAGTCCCCCCAGTCTTTCTCTCAAATTGCCTTATGGACAATTCTCTAGTGGGTGGAGTGAGGCATCTGATTCACTCCAGTGTTTTTGTCTCACACCCAGCTGGCACTCATCAAGCTTGCATTTCTGTATTTATGTCTGTTCTCTGACCCAGGAAGGGCTTTGTAGCAAGGGGAAGAAAGTAAGACTTGATAAACAGCTTATCAACTTCTCCAGTACCTCTCTTTGGTGGGAAGATCAGGGGAAGTGAAAATGAATAGCTTCCTAAAATAGCTTTGGGAACTACAACTGGCTGGATAACTGTCTGAATCAATCAGGAATACCTCTAACATTAGCAAATAAAATGCCACCCTTCCACAAAATCCCTGGAAGGATGCTTTTAAACATGATTCTTCTTCATCCCTCTTTGCTTAGGTGAAAGTGTCCCTTAAACACCCTGGGAAAATCTATTCTCTATTTCGCAATCTTGCCACTAACAGGAATCTTGCCCGGATTTACCATGAATGAAGACATCCAGAAACTAACAGGACTGGAAGAGAAGCCCTAATATTAAATATTCATCGTTTAAATACAAATTCTGTTCAGGAAAGCCAAAAGTTGAGAATCTTCTCTCTTCCCAAGCATCTATTTGGCAGGAGTGAAGACAAAAATAACTGAATATAATTTTTATCCCTGTGACATGAAGTTAATGTCTGCTCTTGAAACACTAGGTTGGGAAATTGTACTTTTCAAACTCAACATCTGCGCAATATCTGGGGGGACATCAGGGTTGTAGGAGTTGCTGTGTGTCAAATCCTTCTCTCCTGAGACTAGAGGCTCCTGGCAGTGTCTGACTGAGCTCACATGCAAAGTAGAGAGAGCAGAAACTGAGGTTCTGCCCTGGGCACAGGATGCCACACCCAGAGGGCATTGCCATCCCCAGTCAATCACAGGCACTGGAAAAGACTTAGAAAACTTCAAGGAAGGCACTCCAGAGAGTGGTCCCCACCTGGCCTGGTCTAAGTGAGGTACTATGCTAATTGCCATGGACCATGGATGTAGTTAAATAAGTGCCCCTTGTTGTGCATCAAGGTGGGTAGATAAACACAAAGGAGGACTGGAGCAACATTGCCGATACTGGTTTAGATTATAATCCTTTGTTTTCATTATACCTCATTCACCCCAGCAATATTTATCAAGTGCCTTGGACCAGGCATTACAGTAGATGCTGAAATGAGTGGTGGTGAGTAAGCATGCCCTCAAGGAGTTTACAGTCTAGAGCAATGTTTTTCAATCCTAGCTATTAATTAGAAGCATTTTGGGGACCATTTTAAAAATTCTTGTTCCCAAGCTCCACCCCAAATCAGCATATTCAAATTTATGGAGGTGGGGCCCAGCATCAGGATGCCTTAAAATTCCCCCAAGCAATTCTAATGTGCAGCCAGGGTTGGGAATTCTGACCTAGTAAGTGAGACATGATGCTGAATGAATGAATGTCTCCTGCTGCTTTTCTCTGTGGCCTGTGATCTAACTCAGCAAATCGTGAATCCCTTTGAGAATTTGGACAGGCTCTGTCACAGCGCTGTTTGCTTGGTGAGCTCTTTCTGCCGCTGGAGGTGTACAAGGCCTCTCATATGCCATTATGAAACCGTCCAAGGACTGTTCCCCAGCTGGCTGTGGTGGACCAAGCTTTATATCACACTGGGGATTCGGGGACACTACCTCTTTCACGACTTTCCTGACTTCTTTTTTGGCCTAGGGCATAACACCAGGTTGACTCCAAAGCCTTTGAGTCAACGCCCCAACTACACAAAGACTTTTTCAGAATGAAATACCTCGCCTGAAGCAATTACGAAACCAAATCTTGGCCGTGTCCTGCTAGACAATTCATGTATCTTAATTTTCTGTCAGTGTTTTGGAATTTAAGTGAATAAGTCTCTTTAAACCACCAAACTCTTGCCTACTTCTAAACTCAAAATCATGTTTATAAAGTCTATTTCAAATGAGCTTCAAAGGGGGAAAACCATACATTTTTACATAATCGTTTTTAGACAGTTCCCACATACTTAACTCTCTCTCATAATTCTAATTCCCTTAAATAAAAATGTTATTTCTTATACCAAGCATGGCTGCCTCTCTGAAATGTATTGCAGAAAATTCCACTTGGTACCTGCTGTGTTTGTAATTTATTGGGGCTGCCAAATGCTGACTAACTAACTTGTGTTAGTCGGCTCCCAATGGGGTTCTCCTCTTGAGTTCAGAGTGGGTGGCATCTCCATCTTTCCATGGTATTTAGTTAACATCTTTTGTGCTTCATGCAGTTGTAAACAGTATTTTATTTAGAACTTTATGAATCTTAAAAACGACATAATTTTAAACATGCAGTTAATAACCCATAAAATAGAGTCTGGAAAAGAGGAAGCAAAAATATCTGTTTTTTGGAGTCACCATCATTTCTAACAGTCTCGTCTTTCTTTTTTTTCCTTCTTTCTTTTTGGAGGGCGAGAGTGGAGATGGTTTCTAATGAAGCTCTCTCATGAAACTGGAAAATTCCCACAGCTGAAACACTGGCTGTTTCTCAGCCACAGATCTGAAAAAATTTCCTTGCACTGAGAGAAAATGGGAACGTGAGAAAAGTCAAGGAAGAATGAAGCCCTATTTCTTTCCTACTAGATATTATGTAGCTTTTAAAAAGATGTCACCAAAGAAAAATTCTGGAAGGAGTTCTGGGCTCTGCTGTTGATGTAAATTTCAGCAGTTTGGCTCAGAAAGGACCTTGAGTATGATTTCATGAATTCATTCTTCCAATGAAACTCATTGCCACCTACGGTGTGCCAGTCTCTGAGCTCCTCACTTGGGACCCACAGTTGAATTAGACATGGTCCCTGTCTTCAGAGATTCTTCTTGCCCTCTTGTGGAGGCCCCTGCAATTCACAGGCCCCAAATTAAGTGGATCAGGAACTTGACATTACCAATTTGCCTAGGACTGTTCGCTCTCTGGAGAGTTGCCTCATTCTAAACAAACCACAATAGCGTATAAATCAGAATGTCTGAGCTGGCACAGCATCCTTGACTACTTGTTTCCTACTCAATACCCAGTCCAATTCCTCTTATCCTGGTCCAGTATTCCCACTTCCATCATGGGTCCTCTCCAACTCACTATGTGTGCATATACAAAAATATAAAATGTGTATATGTTTGTTGTAAGTATATGTATACTTGTATACCTAAGTATATATACAGAAGTGTGTATATACATGTATATATGATGTACACAAAGTATACATACACAGCAAGTATAAGCATATATATATTAGTGAGAAGGAATATATGTATATGTGTATTCTAAGGCAGCACTTTCTATACATGAAAAGAAGCTAACATCTAAACATCTAAGTGGCTTGTGCCCAGCATTGGACCAGGTACATTCATCTCATCCAATGTAGACTACATATTAATCTCATAGAATAGGTATTATTGGACTCATTTTGTGTGGTGCAGAAACAGAAGCTGGAAGATGGTAAGTTGTTCAAGGTCATACAGCTAGCAAGTGGTGAAGCCGAGATTCCAGCAGGCCTGCCTTATTTCACAGCTCTTCCAATTCAGTGAAGTTGATCTCATTTAAATGATATTAAAATTTGCCTCTTAGGTCAGTAACACTTTATTCTTTATGTTTATTCCAGATGTCAACCATTTATTTAAGGTCAATCTACCTTTCCCAAACAATTTTTCAAAAAACTTTGGTTGCAGTTTCTTTCCATTTCTTAACCATGGATGGAGCAGACACTTTCCCAATTTGTGGAACATTCTTCTAGCATCTAAATAAACCATAAGTTGGTTATTTCATTATGGTCTCATTGAGAAAAAAGAAGGAAATCATGACATTTTTCTCTCTTTCCTTCCTCCTTCCTTCCCTCCCTTCTTCTTTTCTTTCTTTCTTATTGTCTGCTTCCCATTCTTCCCTTTATTTCTAGTTGAAAGCACCATACAGACCAAGTGTACTCATATCTTAGTGGGAAGAAACATACGTGTACAGATAAGGATCAGAAAATATGATATGTGCAATAGTAGAAATACATTCAAAATTTAGTTCCAGCCCAGAAGACGGTGTGATTAATTCTGTCTTGAAGAAGGTGGGGCTGGGGAATCTTCTACACAAGGGATGCTTGGTCTAAGTGTTGAAAAATGGAAGGGTGCACAGAGAATGAAAAGCCCAGGGGCATCTTTGCTGGCTACAGATTCCTATACTTGTGACTACTATATGCAATATTAAGAAGAGGAATGGAGATGTGGGAAGGTCAGAGCCAAACAAGTATGGTATTGATATTGGCAAAGTGTGAGCTGTTTCCAAGGACAAGTATCCTGCTGCTCTTAGCACTGTTACAGTGAAAGGTAAGGCAGCTGCAGGGATGGCGGCAAGCCAGTGCCTGCTGATGGAACGACTTCTCTCCTAGAAATTATGATACTAAATGGTTAATTTTATCAGAACCATTCTGTTTATTGTGAAAGCCACTTGACATCACATGAATTAGGGCAAGGCTGTGTCGCAGAGCCTTTATTTTCTCACAAATATTTAGTGCAAGGAGAATGGGGTCTTCATGATGAGTTAGATAAACCCCTGATGATGGGGATAAAGCCCACATACCCTGAAGGACATGGCTGCACAAGATCAGAGTTCTGTCAGCAACGAGGAAGGAGGAAATGGCACTCCACAATGTCTGATACAGAGTGAATAAGAATATGAAGGGAATGTCTGATTGACATTTGCGGTTAGTACAAATGAGGAATCTATGTAGCCATGAAGAAGGAGACTTGCATATTTTCTCTCTTCTTTAGTACCATATACATTCTCATAGGTCACATAGCATGCTTTGCAGAGAACTTCTTATTAGTCTTTGTTTTGCTTTACCATATCTTTATCTATAATCTTCAAAATAGTGCTTTATGAATATTAGTGCTTTTAAATTTTTATTCATCATCTGCAAGATACAGGAGATTTCAATTCACCCTATTTCATTCAATATCCCAATGCCTGCAGAATGCAAAGAATTTGTTTTCTGGTGAAGGTAGTCATTTTTTTTTAAAATCAAAAATGGTAAACAAAAATGTTTCTTTTGGAACAACAAAGTAGAAGTCACCAGAGTTCCTGGATGACCTCAGATAGAGCCACGTACCCAGTCTGGGCCACTTGCTCATCTCTGGACTATTATGCGAGGAAGCAAGAAATTTCTGTCTTCTTTGAGGCACTGTCTTTTGGAGTCTATTTATTACAACAGCCTATTCTAACTAGCAGACTTGTTGCCTTTTTTGAAGGGGGGCAAAATCTTCGAATCTTGTCACGAGAAGCTGAAAATTAGAATTTTTTTTTTGGTGAGGAAGATTAGTCCTGAGCTAACATCTGTGCCAATCTTCCTCTGTTTCGTATGTGGATGCCACACAGAGTGGCTTGATGAGTGTGTAGGTCTGCACCCAGGATCCAAACCTGTGAACCCCGGGCTGATGAAGTGGAGCACGTGAACTCAACCACTACACCACTGGGCTGGCCCCTAGAATTTTTAATAACATCTACAGGCTTTTTTTAAAAAAAAAAAAAAAAAAGGTTGACTGTTAATTCAAGTCATTTCAAACTCTATTTAGGCCAAAACCAGATGTCAATGCATTACCACTGCCCTTTGGCATTGCTGCTAGTCTCTGACACTTCTTGGCTCGTAACTGGATGCTTCTATGTTCATGCCTCATGTTTTCCCTCCACTGCAGACACAGCAATATTTGCAGGGAGGCAGAGAAAGGATCTCTGGCCAATATTTGAAAGGTGAGATGAAAAGTAGGTTGTGGACTCTCTGTGTCACTTATTTGGTATTTTATAAAGAGACCCATTTATCAGATGAAAGTACTACAGAGAATCCATCTCCACAAATCTAGAATGTAGTAGATCATGACAGATGGAAAGATATCCTACAGACAGAGGACTGCTGGGTGGATTAGATGAGTTAATATGTGTAAGGATTTAGAACAATACTGGCTAACAGTAAACACACACTTAAGGCTGGATATTAGTATTATGCAACCTGCCCAAGGACACAGCTAGTAAGTGGAGGAGTAGATGGACCTCCTAGGCAGAACTTTTAAGTTTCCACTTGTTCACACCTTTTTTTTTCCCTGAGGAAGATTTGCCCTGAGCTAACATCCACTGCCAAACTTCCTCTTTTTGTATGTGAGCCGCCACCACAGCATGGCCACTGACAGACGAGTAGTATAGGTCTGCGCCCTGGAACTAAACCCAGGCCATCGAAGCTGAGTGTGCTGAACTTAACTACCAGGCCACCAGGGCTGGCTCTGTTCACACACTTTTGTCTGCCTTTTTGCTTTGTATTCTTGAAATTTCCTTGATTTTACCTTTGATATAACTAGTTCTATCTTTAATCATGTTCATTATTCAGTGCAGTTTTTTAATGATTTTTTTTAAATTTTAGCAATCATATTTTGAACTTCCAAGACTTTTTTAGTGTCCTGGTAGCTCAGTTTTTCATGGCAACCTGTTCTTGTGTTATAGATGCAATATCCTTTCTGTCTCTGAGGACATTGACTAAAACTGTCGTTTTTTTAAAAGTTCTCTCTGGTTTCCTGCATTATTTTGGTTTTCTCGAGGGTCATCTGTTCTGTTTGCTCATCCTGGTCCTTTTCCTTTCTTCTATTGGTTTCCTCAAATATGCAATGATCTCCCATTGACCATTCATATTTATGAGTAAAAATTTAAGCCAATAGGAAGTTAGTGTGATTTTCCTCTGCAGCTCTGTGTGTCTTTTTCCCCAGCAGGCTTCTCCTGAGGGTTGACTTCATGCTTTGTGTAAGTGCACTGGTTGTGTTGACAGACTTCACTTTGGGGTTTGCGGATGTAGAGTAGACAGGCAGCCTAAAGACATCCTCCAATGACCACGAAGCAGGACTTGACTTTGCCTGTGGAAGGCTTTAGCACTGTTCTTTCCTGAGCAGATCTACTATCCTGTCCAGTGTTTCTCCACATGGCTTCCCATTGGGGAGGTGGGAGGGGAAGGGTCCTAGGGCACTTCCAACTCTATTTCTCTTTCTGGTCCTTGTGTAAAAGCCTTTTCCAGGTAGATAACTCACATTCTTTTTTATGTATTTTTTTATTTTGTTGAGGTCATAATAGTTGATAACATTGTGAAATTTCAGTTGTATGTTATTATTTGTCAGTCACCATATATATGTGTCCCTCTACCCCTTATGCCCACCCCCAACCCCCTTCCCCTCTGGTAACCACTAATCTGTTATTTTTATCCATGTATTCGTTTATCTTCTGCATATGAGTGAATTCATATGGTGCTTGTCTTTCTTTGTCTGGCTTACTTCGCTTAACATAATACCCTCAAAGTCCATCCACATTGTTGCAAATGGGACAATTTTGTCTTTTTATGGTTGAGTAGTATTCCATTGTATACATATATACTATATCTTCTTTATTCATTCTTCAGTTGATGGGCACTTGGGTTGCTTCCACAACTTGCCTATTGTGAATAATGCTGCCATGAGCATAGGGGTAGATGAGTCTCTTTGAATTGTTGACTTCAAGTTCTTAGGATAAATTCCCAGTAGTGAGACAGCTAGGCAGTATGGCATTTCTATTTTTAACTTTTTTGGGAAATCTTCATACTGTTTTCCACAGTGGCTGCACCAGTTTGCATTCCCATCAGCAGTGTATGAGGGTTCCTTTTTTCCACACCCTCTCCAACATTTGTTGTTTTTGTCTTGGTAATTATAGCCATTCTGACCAGTGTAAGGTGATATCTCATTGCAGTTTTGATTTACATTTCTCTGATCATTAGTGATGTTGAGCATCTTTTCATGTGTCTGTTGGCCATCTGTATATCTTCTTTGGAAAAATGTCTGTTCACATCCTCTGCCCATTTTTTGATCAGGTTGTTTTTGTTGTTGTTGTTGAGTTGTATGAGTTCTTTGTATATTTTGGAGATTAAGCCCTTGTCAGATATATGATTTGCAAATATTTTCTCCCAGTTGGTGAGTTACCTTTTCATTTTGTTCCTGATTTCCTTTGCCTTGAAGAATCTTTTTAGTCTGATGAAGTCTCATTTGTTTATTTTTCCTTTTGTTTCCCTTGTCTGAGTAGACATGGTGTTAGAAAATATCCTTCTAAGACCGAGGTCAAAGAATGTACTGTCCGTATTTTCTTGTAAGAGTTTTACAGTTTCACACCTTACCTTCGAGTCTTTCGTCCACTTTGAGTTAATTTTGAATATGGTGAAAGATAATGGTCTACTTTCAATCTTTTGCATGCGGCTGTCCAGTTTTCCCAACAACATTTGTTAAGGAGACTTTGCTTTCTCCATTATATGTTCTTAGCTCTTTTGTTGAAATTAGCGGTCTGTAGACGTGTCGTTTTATTTCTGGACTTTCAATTCTGTTCCATTGATCTGTGTGTCAGTTTTTGTACTAGTCTCATGCTGCTTTGATTACTATAGCTTTGTAGTGTATTTTGAAGTCAGGGATTGTGATGCCTCCAACTTTGCTCTTTTTTCTCAGGATTGCTTTAGATATTTGGGATCTTTTGTTGCCTCATATGAATTTTAAGATTCTTTTTTCTATTTCCATGAAGCATGTCTTTGGGATTCTGATTGGGATTGCATTGAATCTATAGATTGCTGTAGGTAGTATGGACATTTTAACTATGTTCATTCTTCCAATACATGTGCGTGGAATATCTTTCCATTTCTTTATGTCATCACTGATTTCTTTCATTAATGTCTTATAGTTTTCATTGTATAGGTCTTTCACCTCCCTGGCTAAATTTTTTCCTAGATATTTTATTCTTTTTGTTGTGATTGTGAATGAGATCATACTCTTGAATTCTCTTTCTGTTAGTTTATTATTAGAATATAGAAATGCAACTGACTTTTGTAAGCTGATTTTGTACCTGGAAACTTTGCTGTAGTTGTTGATTATTTCTAATAGTTTTCCAATGGATTCTTTAGAGTTTTCTACATATAAAATCACATCATCTGCAAACAGCGAGAGTTTCACTTCTTTCTGGACAATTTGGATACATTTTACTTCTTTTTCTTGTCTAATTTCTCTGGCCAAAATCTCCAGTACTATGTTGAATAAGAATAGCGAGAGCGGGCACCCTTGTCTTGTTTCTCTTCTCAGAGGGATTGCTTTCAGTTTTTCTCCATTGACTATGATGTTGGCTGTGGGTTTGCCATATATGGCCTTTATTGTGTTGAGGTACTTTCCTTCTATAGCCGTTGTATTCAGAGTTTTTATCATAAATGGATGTTGGATCTTGTCAAATGCTTTCCTTGCATCTATTGAGATAATCATGTAATTTTTATTCCTCATTTTGTTAATGTGGTGTATCACATTGATTGATTTGTGGATGTTGAACCATCCTTGCATCCCTGACATAACATAAATCCCACTTGATCGTGGTGTATGATCCTTTTGATGTATTGCAGTATTTGGTTTGCCAATATTTTGTTGAGGATTTTTGCATGTATGTTCATCAGCAAAATCAGCCTATAATTTTCCTTCTTTGTGTTGTCCTTGTCTGGCTTTGGAATCAGCATGATGTTGGCCTCATAGAATGTTTTAGGACATTCTTCAATTTTTTGGAATAGTTTGAGAAGGATAGGTATTAAATATTCTTTGAATGTTTGGTAGAATTCTCCAGAGAAGCCATCTGGTCCTGGACTTTTGTTTTTTGGGAGTTTTTACATTACTTTTTCAATCTCTTTACTTGTGATTTGTCTATTCAGATTCTTTATTTCTTCTTGATTCAGTTTTGGGAGGTTGTATGAGTCTAATAATTTATCCATTTCGTCTAGACTGCCCAATTTGTTGGCATGTAGATTTTTATAGTATTCTCTTATAATCCTTTGCATTTCTGTGGTATCCATTGTAATTTCTCCTCTTTCATTTCTAATTTTATTTATTTGAGACTTCTTTCTTTTTTCTTAGTGAGTCTGGCTATAGGTTTGTCAATTTTGTTTATCTTCTCAAAGAACCAGGTCTTACTTTCATTGATCCTTTCTACTGTTTTTTTGTTTCAACTTCATTTATTTCTGCTCTAACTTTTATCACTTCCCTCCTTTTGCTGACTTTGGGCTTTGTTTTTTCTTCTTTTTCTAGTTCTGTTAGGTGTAGTTTAAGATTACTTATTTGAGATTTTTCTTGTTTGTTAAGGCAGGCTAGTATTGTAATGAATTTCCCTCTTAGGATCACTTTTACTGCATCCCATATGAGTTCATATGGCGTATTTTCATTTTTATTTGTCTCCAGGTATTTTTTTATTTCTCCTTTAATCTCTTCAATGATCCATTTGTTGGTCAGTAGTGTGTTGTTTAGTCTCCACATATTTGTCACTTTCCCAGCTTTTTTCTTATAGTTGATTTCCAGTTGCATAGCATTATGCTCAGAAAAGATACTTGATGTGATTTCAATCATCTTAAATGCTTTGAGACTTGCCTTGTTTCCCAGTGTATAGTCTACCTTTGAGAATGCTCCATGTGTACTTGAGAAGAATATGTATTCTGCTGTTTTTGGATAGAGTGTTCTATATATATCTATTAAGTCCACGGGTCTACTTTTTCATTTATTTCCACTATTTCCTTATTGACTTTCTGTCTGGATGCTCTACCCATTGACGTAAGTGGGGTGTTAAGGCTCCCTACTATTACTGTGTTGCTGAAGATAACTCACATTCTTAAAGGATAATTGTCAGGATTTATCCTGTGGATAAACACTGCTGTTCCATATGCTGTTTCTTCATTAACATGTGATGATTGCTCATGTTACCCATATTTATTGACTCCAAACTTCTTCTCTTACTATGATTTATTCCATTTTTATTATTCAGTTTCCATCTCTTTTTATCTTCTTGTAAGTCGTCATAATTTCTTGTCCAATGGTGGCAGATACATAAAGATAACTTTCCAATGTACATTATATTTTCTATTTATCTCTTTGTATAACTTTTAATATCATTTGAATGGATTTTGTTGTGTGTGCTGAGCCTGTTATTTTGATTAACCTTCCCTACATGTAACATAAAAACATCTTTTCTCCATTGTCTTCTTCAAGTTTCTGTTTACAATTGACTGTCTATTCAGCTTTACTTTGAAGAGCTGACAGTGAAGAAGTATATGTTGGCTGATGTAGCTGACACAAAAAAAGGAGCAGAAAAACATACCAGTAGCTTTATCAAATTGTGCCAGTAACATGTAAATCTAGGTTTCAGAGTTCCTGGGAAAGCTTTAGGCTCCCACTAACTGAGAAACAATTTAAAGGATCAGAAGTGGAAGGCTTATTCTTTCTTGCTTCACCCTCTACCACTCTCATATGGTTATCCCACTGAATCCCTGAGACAATGAGCCAGATACTAACTTCTGACTCTTCCATCTTCCTCAGGCCCAGTCACTCTGGGTCCTCATTGAGCAATGAGAGAGTGGCTTCAATGGTCCTAGTACTGATGCAACTGTTCAGGGACCCCAAACACTGTTCTTAAATTTCCCATCTGCAGCTCATTAGGTGCTGTTGTTAACTGAAAATGAAGATCAATATCTGAGCTACAACACCTGATCCTCACATGCCAGTTGCAAACGCCATGGAGATAAGGCGTGTGTGTGTGTGTGTGTGTATGCACTCATAGATCTGTGGGTGATAAGCAAAAAAGTGGTTATAGTTCTACAATAAGAAGTTAGTTGATATTTATTGAATCTTGTGGGAAGGCCTCTGAAGTTATATATGTGGGAACACAAAGAGATCATAGATATTTTTCCTTCAACATCCCACTGAGGAGCTGAATCTGGATTAAAAACTCTCCTCCATCCTTGAAAATGAAACCTGTTATGGACTGAAAGAAGGTGTCCTCTCCCACCCAATTCATATGTTGAAATCCTAACCCCCCAATGTGATGATGTTAGGAGATGGGGCCTTTGGGAGGTGATTAGGTCACGAGGACAGAATCATGAATGGAATTACTGCTCTTATAAAAGGGACCCTAGAGAGCTCTCTCCCCCGTTTGTTGCTGTGTGAGGACACAGTGAGAAGTCAGCAGCCTACAACCAAGAAGAAGACCCTCATCAGAACCTGACAGTGCTGAAATTTTCATCTCAGACTTCCAGACTACAGAGCTGTGAGAAATAAATTTCTGTTGTTTATAAGTCATCGGTCTATGGTGCTTTGTTATAGCCACCCAAACTAAGATACAACCTAATTGTATTTCTAGAAATAAAAGTAACCAAAAAAAACAAAATTAGGAAAATGGTTTAGGAGGGAAAATCTGTACAGTTGATAAGTAATGAGTAAAATGACTGCTTGGTTCCTTTAGAAATAATTCTGTTATCTTATGTAAAGCCCAGCCTTCTTCCTCTGCCATGGAGGTCTCTGAACTTGATGATCATGACCCCCTGCCAACAGCAGATGTTTGAGAATGTACTCGAGTGGGGTTGCTTTGTTTGTTTATAAACTGTGTTCATATACTGCCCCACAATTTCATTAGGAATGTTAACATTTCCTGTCTTTGTTTATATATATCTTTGTGTATGTGTGTATATATATATATATATATATATATCTTGTTTTTCCCCCTGAAGATTACCCCCTGAGCTAACATCTGTGGCCAATCTTCCTCTATTTTGTATGCGGGTTACTGTCACAGCATGGCTGACAAGTAGTATAGGTCCGTGCCTGGCATCCTAACCTGTGAATGCAGGCTGCTGAAGCATAGCATGCTGAACTTAACTGCTACACCATGGGGCCAGCCCCTGTATATACTGTAGACGATATGGAGTAAAAAGTTAAGTAAGAAAAGAAATTTGAAGAGTTTCTCTCCACATTCTAATAAATCTAGCACATTGCCTATTCCTTATAGGCTTTCAATCAAACTCCTTAAAAGTAATTATTTTAAAACTTTTTATCATAGAAATTTCAAAAAATATATAAAAGTACACACGAAAGTATAATAAGTCCCAAGTACTTATCATTCAGGTTTAATAATTACCAATTTATGGTAAATCTTACTTCACCTAAAACCCCATATCTTCCTCATCCAAATTATTTTGAAGTAAATTCAGATATAGAATAATTTCATTTTTAATATATCAAAATTATATTATACTCCACCTAATTAACATTAAAGAAAATGAATGAAAGAAGAAATGGAGAGAGAAAAAGACGGAAAGAAGGAAGAAAGGAACCAACAAACCAACTAATGAGGGAAGGAAGGTATGAGGGAGATTGAGAGGGAGGGAAGGAAGAACACAGTTTGGTTATTATCTTATTCCTGTAATAAAAGTAATTCAAGTAATAAAAGTTTGATCTGGTGCAAGTTAATTTGCTTTATTTTGGAAATGAGCCCAGTTAATGAGGGTCTACCTTCAAAGAATTCGGTTCTGAGGCGAACCCATTGACCCCAAAGCCTGTGTACTTCAAACACTTTTAGTTGGAATTCAGACTCTGTAGGATCATTTGATCCTACCCAGATGGTGGACATAGTGGAACCAGAACCACCTTATTCTGAGTTTCCTTGCCACTTAAAACAAACAAACAAAATAAAACTCAGCATTTTTCCGACCTTTGGTTTTATTTTGTCTTGTATTTACTTTGGCTAAAAGGCTTCAATTAAGATAGAAAAACGTAAAGCTACGGAGATTAAATACCAGCACACAGCAGTGATTAAATTTCACCATAGGAGAACACGCAGGTAACTTTCCTACAATCTCAGATACAGATAATTATCTTCTAAACTCACAAATACAAGACCCCATTCTTGTGGGCTCTGCATGAAAAGACACAAGTTTATCTTGTGTTGAGGCCAAGGCTGAACTTGCACTTTGCTGACCTCCAGAGGGAGCCCTGGGGCTAAACAAACCTGAGGTTCATCTGTGAAAGGGCCAAAATTAGTTTGAACGGCCAAGGCAATGTTTATGAAATGAGTCAATATTTCTGATAATCAAGACCCAAATGTTGGTGTCAATGGGTTAAAGATCAACGGTAGCAATTTCAGAATAGTGAGCACTTTTCATAAGTAAGCAATTTGGTGCTATGCCAGTGTAGCCTCCTGTATCCATGGGCAGGCGCAAGTATTCAAGCAAAACAATCTGTAATACAACCATTTTCATCTCCGATGTTTTTATAAATAGCAATTATGGGAATCCAGCCAACTGTGCTACCTGGGAAACTCTTTGAACTGAAAACATACAATAGCTTAGAGTAACACAACCCTGAACAGCCATGAAAGCCCACCTGGATGATGCTTTATGATATACACGTTACATAAGCCATTGTGAGATCCTGAAACTCAACACTCTCATCCACAATGTCGTTGGTGGAAGGAAGAGTCATTTAGAAAAAAATCTACCAGTGGCTGACATAAAGGAGCAGCGTATCTGTTATTTAAAATCAACAGAAATTCTAAACTGAAGTCTTAGCTCTAGTTCATCAGCCTTGAACTACAATGATCATTTAATCACTCCTGCAGTGCTTTAGGGACCACAGTGAGGCTCAGGCCCCATAGCTTTCATGTTTGCATTCAGTTGAGGGCCTTTTATCCTATTCTTTGAGCATGAGAATGATAAATGTAATACTACTGCTTTTTATTTATAGAATACTTGTCATTCAAAGCAGTCTGAAGACCCTCAAAGAGTAGAGATACTGGTAGACTAGAGGTCATAAATACTTTTGAAACAAGGCAGGTTATTAATTAAACAAATAACTCAGTTTTGAACTAATGTACAGTACGTTTGTTCCTGCTTTTTAAGCATGGTTCAAATGAAAAATGAAAACTCCCCTATAAACTTAGTACCATTTATATTATTCAACCAAGCACTATGTTTTCTGAGCTATGAATTCTAATCATAAAACATCAACTTTTCCAGTATCCACCCCGAAAGCACCAGTTGATAAAATTGATTGTTTCTCTGTGGCATGCCATTCCACTCTACTCCTTTGGGAATACAAAGACACAGATTAAGCAAAGAGAATATGGGAGAGAAGGAAAAATCTAGACCAAGAAAACCAATGGCATCTTTTTGGCATCACAGAGAGTTGATAAGGGAAGAAGGTTGACGTTCATAGGATTCTAATTCATTTTTAATCAAATTGCAAGTAAAAATACCAAATATTATTCACCTATTTCTTGACCCAACCAGATTTCCCCTTCTGCATTCTGACCTATTGCTTTTATTTACAAGCAAAAAGCAGAGTACAGTACCCCATCGTGAACTAGTATCTTGGTGTTGTTTCTGAAAAGTCAGAGCTATGGCTTACTACAGCTGGTACTTACTGTGGCTGATACGTCTGATGTTATTTTATGTACTCCTGTAACATACTGCTTTCAGCTACACTGACTTATTTCCAGTGGAAACTGGTGATCCAAAACAGAGACTCCTCCCAGAGCAGAAGTGTAACTCAACATGCAGTTAAGAGCCCAGGAGTCCCCTTGACTCAAGTCATCACTCACAGGGCCACTGCCCAGGGCTGATTCAACGATGCACAACTGTGGGACATAGAGGAACCAGGCAGCCAACCTTCTCTGGTGTCGTCCCTATCTGCTTACATGTGGCACTGGAAACTACTGTTTAGGGAGTGCTTGTTTGGGTTCATCAGCCCTCAGGAAAGATATAATGAACAAAATAGTGGAGTAAATTAGATCTGTTTAAGCAGGTTATGCTTGTCTATTTTACCAAGAGGACTTTAAAAATATATAGATTCCATCTAAAAAAGTCAAACTCAGAGAGAGAGTAGAGTGGTGGTTACCAGGAACTGTGGGATGGGGGAAATGGAGAATTATTGGTCAAAGAATACCATCTTCCAGTTATAAGATTAACAAGTTTGGGGATCTAATGTACAAGATGGTGATTATAGCTAATAACACTGTATCACGTACTTGAATGTTGCTAAGAGAGTAGATCGTAATCGTTCTCATCACCAAAAAGAAGGAGCAATTATGTGATGGGATGGAGGTGGTAACTAGTGCTAGGGTGGTAATCATCTTGCAGTATACAAATGTATCGAATCAGCACGCTGTATACCTTAAACTTACACAATGTCATGTGTCAATTCTATATCAATAAAACTGGGGGAAAACAGTTAAATTAAAAAAAGAAAAAATACATATACATATTTCAGACCCCACTCCAGACCTCAGACTCCACAGTTGGGGCTCAGAAATGTCTATCTTTGTGACATTCCCCAGGTAATTACAGTATTCTTACAGGTTTGAGAATTGAGGAAGTAGATTTTCAAATACATTCCCAAATCCTACTCAGGTTTTTCATTTTAAATCTGTTTCTTTCTTCTCAGTCTCTAGCCAAGGACAAAGCAGGATGTTTTGTTCCATCCTTCCCCAGGTCTTGATAATCACAGAATGAGTGTCAAATAATTTCTCGCATTGCTTACCAGATATTTGTTTTATTTGACAAATGAAGACACGAACGCAGAGATGTTAAGTACCTGGTTTAAGATTATACAGTACACCAATGGGAGCACTTGGTCCCAGAAAGCTGGCCATTTTAGCATCTACAGTCAGATGACCATTCTTTTTCCTCTCCTTTTTCCAAGCTTTATACCCATGCATGGGTAAGAAAAATGAGGGCATCCAGGGGGCTTCCTTGAAAAATCAGACACAAATTAGGGTAAATGTAGATATTAACCCCCAAGGAACATTTTCTCTCAGAGAGGAACCTAGAGAATGAAAAAGACTTAAGAGCTATATGAGCCAAATACAATGTGTGGGCCTTTGGGTCCCAATTTGAATAAAATATAAAAATTTAAAAAAAACTTATGAGATATCAGGAAAATAAGAAAACCACCTGGATATTTAATTACATTAAGGAATCATGTTTAATCATCTAAAGGGTGACAATTTTATTATGGTTCTATTTTTCAAAGTCCTTGCATTTTAGAAAAACATATTGAAATATTTATGAAGTCAGTGATATTTAGGATCCAGCGGTGGAGTGAGAGGGGAAAGTGACTGTGATGAAACACAGATTTAAAACAAGTTAGTCCATGGGTTGATAAGGATTGAATCCAAGTGAAGGGTGCATAGGGCGTATTATGCTATTCTCTCTGCTTATTCATATAGTTTTTTAAATTTCTCACTATAAAACATTTTTTAGACAATCCATTTCTCTCAGGGTCTTGCTTACAGTTTTGCAGGTTATTTGATCTCCTGATGTAATAATGTGCTTATTAGTGAGGTCCACAACTTGACAGAATGTTGATAGCTTTATGTCATTCTGGAAAATGCCTCAGCCTTCCACCATGACTATTGTGAAGCAGGAGATAAATACCAGCCATTTAAAGCAGAAACTATGTTTCTCTAATAACAGGAATCTCTTTCCAAGCAGCTAAACACTTCCATAACCTGTTACACTGTGAAGGACCTAAATCTGCAATAGATACACTATTAAAATAATAAAGGCACTTTAATAACTCAGAGGAATTATAAAAGAGCAATCACTCATTTCATTAGAGTTTCCATAGCTCAGAATATGCTTGGAGAATTGTTAATTGCCCCAAACTAAAATGAGGATGCCCACTCAGATCTGGCTAGCGTGTTGAGTTTAGCACCAATTTTCAAACACGCCCAGGAAGCTGCAGGATCCTGATTTTGAGGCTGAACAGCTCTGTCTTTCTTCTTCGTCTTTGCCTATCACCTTTCTGAATCTACAAAGAGCTGTGAATCTTGAAGGGCAGGCTCTTGCAGCACTCATCATGACTTCAGATGGAGCAGGCTCCCAAGTGAAGTGAAGGGTGTTTCTGGTTTGTTTTTAAACAATAATAAAATATGCTATTATTTCAATGAGTATTTCAATAAAATATGAACTATGTCCAATATTTCAATGAAATGTGCTATTTCAGCACAAGAAAACGCTGGCATTAGTTTTATCTTGTGCTCTAGAGTTAGCAACAGAGAATCTAAGGAGAAACAGAGATAGATCTCTGGAAAGAAAGTGTTTTGCTTGTTTATTTTTCTTCCAGAACACCAAATAGTTGCCTTGGCAGGCAGGCTGCTCTGTAAGTGCTCCCTCCTGAAGACTCGGAGGTGTTTACAGAAATTGAAAGTTCCAGCAGTACATTTCCATGAGCTCATTACCAGTTCCACTTACAACCTTTAGATTTTGCAAGTACAAATGATTATCCACAGGGTATAACCTCTGCTTTGAGCTTTTGTTTTAATTACAAACAAAGTAGCAGAAGTCAGATATGCAATTACTGTAATGTCAGGGCATCTTTTTAGAATCTCTGCTTTGGTCACTTTTATTCAAAGCAACTCCAATGCCATTTCTGGCCTGCCTCTTTATGCTAACGAGCTAGTCCACTTGGCTCCTCCTCCTTCCTGCCTCCCTTAAGAACTGTTCACTTTCAGCTGTCACGGAGGGTAACAGACCAGACTTAGAAATCACTTGATTTAACTCAGCAGCACGTTTCTGTGTGTGTATTACTCTAGCAGTCTTCTCTAAATAATTGGGGCATTAGATTCATGTGAGCAGAAGGAGTCAAAAACTGCCAAAACGGCAAACTGTTAGAAAGAGCTACGTGGTAGGATTTTACACCAGAAGAGAAAAGTTTCAGTGTGCTTTGAAATGAAAGAAGAATTAAGTCGTGTTTTTATTCAAATGAATTGGCATCTTTATATGTAGGGGAAGTTATATTGGTAAATATTTATGTCAAGAATCATGACTGGGAAACACTCAGACGTTTCTTAGAGAAGTACATATTTTACAAGCAAGGACAGGGTCTGCGTGTACATCTGTGGTTCTGGGTGTCTTGTGAAGACCATTTTAGGTGACCGGCAAAGGGAAGGAAATGCCCTAGTGATACTGGAGCCACAGTCATATTGCCAGTACCATGTCTACCATACAAAGAAAAGCCAGCAGCCACCTGTTCAACAGCCTGCACACCTATAAACTGAAGCTTCTGGAGGACCAGCCACAGCAAGGTGAGTCAGTCAGGCTAATGGGTCGTGTATTCTGTGACTTCCTGTCAATTTGTTTTCCCAGAAGAGTGGTGGGCTGGGGAAGTCTGGCTGTGACATGCTTTGCAATCTTTCATTTTTAAACTCTGAGAATAGACATGATAGTGATGCTTAGGGTGGGTTAACCTGGATTCACTATTGGTTTCTAAAGGATTATGAAAGACTATGAAGAATGCATATTTCTTGGAGTTGTCATTCTGAAACTTATGTGCTTAAACTTCTAGATGCTCTCATTTTTCTAGAGTATGCTAGATTTTGTGTAACTCAAAACACCCATCCAGCAAGGCTGAATCAGCTCCAGGGGGGATTTGCTGAGAGTAGCTTTAAGTTAGTCTGGCACTGTCTCTCCTGTCCTATCGCTAATGGTTCACTTTTGGACTTAAAGTTTAAGCCTAATTTTGTCTGGATTGCTGGCTCATTCATTTGTAAGCAAAATAAATATGTCCTTGGCTCTTTCCCTTTTATGGTCCAGAAAAAGCTGGAACAGACAGGGAAAAGTGTCACATTTCACATGATGGGCACTCATGCAGACTAAACTATCCACCTTGCAGCCATTTTCACCATCAGTCTTTTTTAAATTTCAAATCCACAACTCAGCCAGCTGCATCAATTAGTGGCAGATGGTTGACATGAATAGACAAGATGATCCTGCCAATCCATTCTGTCAGGGACAGCAAAGGACGCTTGTAGAAAAGGCTGTCACAGATGACATCACCACCCCCCAGAGGCCAAGGATTTACCCCAGACATTTCTAATTTCTCCTAATAACCTGTGATGGATCTGTACATGTATGAATGTCGGCTACAAGCTCTTTATTTATTTTTCTATAGACACAGTTTTAGATTTCAGTGGCATGGTGAGTGTTGGCGCATGGCCTGAAATCTTCCATTTGCAAGGTGGCATCTATGTGCTAACATTCGTGTGAATGTGTCAGGCCATCTCTCTGTATCAGTTCCTGGAGCTATGCAAAGTGACTCCATGCTGTTCAAGGCTTAGCATAGCATGGGTAGAAAATACTTCGTATTAAGTGAAAACAGCATAAATTTTTAAGACCATTCTGTACCACCAGGGCTCATATAAATTATTTTGAACTAGCTGCCTTAGAACGTAAAGTCCTGGAATGTGTCAGGGTTTGATCATAGCACTGTGAAATGTTCTTGCTCCTCTCTTTGTGGACAATCATAATTCACCATAGATATTTTGTTTGCTGCTCATTTTATTTGAAATATTTAAAGCTTCCTCTCCCCCAATTGCTGATGTAATATTTATTATAGAAAATTTGGTGGGGGGGGGGCATAAAGGAGATGGTAAAAATCACCGTAAGCCTACCACCCAAAGAGAGTTGCTGTTGACAATTAATGTCTACTAGCCTTTTCTCCTATGCACACGTCCAGATTATTCTTTTGATTGATTTTTAACAAAATAGACTTATTTTGTATACAGTATTTTTTAAACTGCTTTTTAACTTAATAATAGATTATGAACAAATTTCCATGTCATTATATATTCTTCTGCAACTTATTTTTAATAGTTCTACGCTATTCCTGTATATGGATGTAGCAAAATTCCTTTAGACAATTCCCTATTGTAAGACATTTCATTTATTTCTAATTTTTTTACTGTTACTAAATAATAGTGTGTTTAACATAAGCTAATAGATAAATCACTGCAAAGATAAGATTAATTGCTTGGGATACATTTTTAGAGGTAGAATTGTGGGGTCAAATGATATGCATGTTTTTAAGATTTTTTTCTTGCCACATGCCATTCCAATGAGCAGTGTAGGGTATATTCCCAGGATTATTGCATATTAGTTTAAAAGTTCTTTCCCAATTTTATAAATGAAAAAATAGTATCCCATTGTTGTTTTAATTTAAGGCAGACTGTCTTAATGTTCTCTTTCTTACTGGCCATATCCAGAGCAGCCTGGAAATATCATTATGATGACATACTTCCCAAAATACCAACAAGACTAGAAGTCTGGTCTCCCTTCTCAGGCTGAAGCTTTTGCCTAGAATGTTTTGAAAGCAACCATATTCTTCCACAGCCCAGTCTCAAAATATCTTCCCACATAAACCACAATCCATAAAGTTGCGAAGCACGCTAGTGCAATCCAGATTGCTACAAGCAGTGTCCTCTGGAGATCTCGGTTGACAAATAACACTGGGCAGTGTTTGCTATGCTGCTAAATAGCATTCCAGTTACTGTCCTGGGGTGTAAAAGTATTCATTCAGCGCAGTGGCCCTGAGTTTTCTTCTAAGCTATATTTGCACCTTGTTATTATGCGAAGTTCAGCAAAGGTCCAGGGAAGCAAAGCCATTAGTTTCAGAGAATGAGATCTAGCTGTGGATTTATTCACCAAGGCATTCTGAGTTTGTGGCTTTGGCCTACCCCCAGCCAGACTAAGTTTCTAGCATACAGACCATGATTAATTGACATTTGACTCTTCTGAGGGAATGACCAGATTCAACACATGTGTACTTTCTGACCCTCCATGCTATATGCTAAAGTGCTTTATGTTAACTCTGAGGTATTTAACTCTTTCTACCCAGTCACTCACAAAAATGAACTTTTTGGGTGATCACATAGATAAAAGACACTTATTCTTCAGCAGTTATGTGGACGATGACTGCAAAGCACTGTGCCAGATGCTGGGTATGTAAGTTGAACTCAGCCAATTAAGTTGTGGTTTCCTGTCCACGTGGAGTTTATGCTCTTCGGCAACAGATGCTATACTAGTCTAGAGCCTACAGCCGCTAGGGTCCTCGCCTTACTTGTTGCTGTCTTGCAGCTTCTTGTGTGATATTTCAAATCCTTTTTTCTATAATATTGACCTGAGACCACATTTGTAAACATTAATTTATATGTCTACAATGCCTTAACAAAGTTTAGTACGTACACATTACATGCATTAGGCAGACTTACCCATCTCCATGTTTCATAATGCCTTAAAATTTACAAAGGGGTTTCAAATACATTACCTCATTTAATTTTCACAACAACCAGGTGACATAATGTATTAGTCATGGTTCTCCAGAGAAACTGAATCAACAGGATATTATGTGTGTGTGTGTGTGTGTGTGTGTGTGCAGATAGGTAGATAAAGATAGACATAGACATAGAAGTAGAGATAGAGATAAAGATAGAGATTTATTTTAGCGGATTGACTCACATGATTGTGGAGGCTTGCAAGTCCAAAATCTACTGTGTGGGCCAGCAGGCTGGAGACCAAGGTGGCCGACCAATGCTGTAGTTGAAGTCCAAAGGTGGTCTGCTGGCAGAATTTCTTCTTGCTCAGGATAGGTCAGTGTTTTTGTTCTACTGATTGGAGGGGCCCACCAACATTATGGAAGGCAATCTACTTTACTCAAAGACCACCAATTTAAACGTAAATCTCATCCAAAAACATCCTCAGAGAAACATCCAGAATAATGTTTGACCAAATATCTGGCACTGTGGTGCAGCCAAGTTGACACATAAAATTAATCATTACAGGTAGGCGTCATTATCCTTATTTTTAAAGATGTGGAAAGTGGGAATCCTCAAAGTCAAGTGATTTTTCCAAGGTTATGTAGTTATTAAAGGCTACATTCATTACACTTCCTGCTATGTGCAGCTGTCTCATAAAATCCATGATTCCTAGTGTTATGATGTTTAATTTTTTTATTGATCATGATATATCAGGAAAACTTCTCTCTAGATACTCAAGATAAATTGGGATTCTTCCTGATTTTCTTTGTGTGTTCTCACACCAATTCTTTGACATTAACTGGGTGTCCTAAAATCAAGTTAATTCTGACACTACCCAGAGTTAGTGAGGACTAACTTCACTAACTTCACCAAAAGTTAAGGGCTCAATCTCACAAGACTGCCTCACTTCAGATGCCAGCTACAGATTTCTGGTGGCTCCAAGACACCTGTACTTCTGCCTGGATGACTACAAATTCAACTGCCCACAACCCTCTCAGGTTTGATAATTTGCTAGAACAACTCACAGAACTCAAAAACTATACTTATGATTAACGTTTTATTATAAAGGATGCAAATGAACAGCCAGATGAAGAGATACACAGGGCAGGATCTAGGATGGTCCTGAGTACAGGAGCTTCAGTCCCCATGCAGCCAGGGTATACCACTCTCCCAGTGTATCACTAAGTTCAACAACCAGGAAGTTCCACTGAGCTGGATGTGCAGAGTTTTTATATGGGATTTCATTACATACGCATGATTGATTAAATCATTGGCCATGATTGAACTAGATCTCCAGTCCCTCTCTCTTCCCTGGAGGTTAGGGGTAGGGAGTAGGGCTGGAAGATCCAACCCTCTAAATAGGTGCTTGGTCTCTTTGCTGAGGCCAACCCCTTCCGTGAAATGATCTAAGGGCCCACCATGAGTCATCTCATTAGCATAACAAAGATACACAACTACAAGTCAGGAAGTTCTGTGCAAGGAATGAGGGACAAAACCAGATATATTCTTTATTATATCTCACTTTGGCCATGATTTTCTGGATGTGTTCTGATCCTAATGTCAAGACAATTTCCTGCAAGTCAAGAAACAGATTAATGCCCTCAACCATTTATTTATTCAACGCATTTTTACTGAATATCTACCAAGTACTGGGTGCTATATTAGACACTGGAAATGCAAAGATGATTTTCTCCCAAGGTTGTTTTCTGTTGTGTGTTTTCTGAGGAATTCAGTAACAAGAACTAAGCTAATGATTCTTTTTCAACTTTCTGGGTGAAAGAAAAAGTGGTTCTATTCCATAATGTTCTGACTTGGCTGCATTCAACATCATTCTTTGCATTTTAGCCACAGTCCTCTGGAGGGTTTCAGAAGGCACTGAATCCACCTGAGAGCTTAGTAAATATAAATATAAAAGCTAAACTGTGCCTATTTACTGTGCCATCAAATTTCCTCTGAACCTAAACCATAAAACACAAATTACATTTAGATTCTTGCAAAAGCACTATTTCCTCTAAATATATTCTGTGAACATTCATGAATGTACTTAATTTAGAACACCAAAAGAATTTAACGGCTGGGAAATAAACATACGGCCATGAGAAAGGGAATCCAGTGGTATACAACTAAATAATGCTTTTCATATGAAAAGATAACGTGAAAAAATATACATTGTTTGCCTCTCGAAATAGATTTGTATTAGCTTTCCTTTTTTGTGATTCTAAAGCAGTGATACTACATAGACAACACGAAATCTTTTGATGGTGCATAGTTAAGTGAAGTAGGATTAAAGGCAGAAGACCTACACATTTTCTTATTTCTGCTTTTCTTCCACCAAAAAGGAGCCTCAAAGAGACTCAAATGAATTTTGTTCTATCTGCAGAACCATCACTGGCATTTAAAGGCACAGATTGGTAGAAAAAATATAGGCCATTTAAAAATAATTAAGGAGGAGAGAACTCATATTCTGTTAGACTTAATCATGTAGAGGCTCCCAGCCAGTAAAGGAATCCTTTCCATAATAAGTCTCCCTGATAGATGGTTCATGTGTGAGGATTTGGAAAATACATACAATGGCTTGAATTTCATTTTCCCACCACACACTTATTAGGATGGCTACTGTCCAAAAAGCAGAATATAACAAGTGTTATCAAGAATACGGAGAAATTAGAATCCTTTTCACTGTTGGTGAGAGTGTAAAATGCTGCATCTGCTGGGGAAAATAGTACAGCAGTTCCTCAAAAACTAAAAATAAAATTACTGTATGATCCAGCAATTGTACTTCTGGGTATATACCCAACAGCAGTGAAAGCAAGAAATCAAATAGATATTTGCACACCAAATCTCATAGCAGCATTATTACAATAACAAAAAGGCGGAAGCAACCCATGTGTCCATCAACAAGTGAATGGATAAACAAAATGTGGTGTATACATACAATAGAATATTATTCAGCCTTAAAAAGAAAAGAAATGCTGGCATGTGCTACAACATGGGTGAATCTTGAAGGCATTATGCTAAGTGAAATGGGCCAGTCACAAATAGATAAACACTATATGTTTCCATTAATATGAGATATCTGGAGTAGTCATTCATAGAGACAGAAAGCAGAATGGGGGTTGCCCAGGCCTGGGAGGGGGAATAGGAAGTTATTGTCTAATGGTATAGAGTTTTAGTTTGGCAAGTTGAAAAGAGTTCTGGAGACTGCGCAGCAATGTAAATGCAGTTAACACTACTGAACTGGACCTTAACAATGATTAAGATGGCAAATTTTATGGTATGTGTATTTTACTGTAATTGTTTTTAAGCCATGGCTGCCCAAAGCCATCTCTAATCACATTTCTGAAGTTGGACTTCAAAAAAACCTTTCATTTTTCCTATTCCTAAAACCAAAACTAGGAGGAAATAGTCTGCTCATCCTTAATTCCCAAAAGCTATTTCCTTGAAACATTAATAAAATTAATAAACCCCTAACTAGGTTAATCAATAAAAGATTGAAAACATATTATCAATATTAGGAATGATTTAGAGGGTGTGATTATAGGTCCTATAGATATTAGAAAGATAATAAGGGACTATTATCAATAACACTGTCAGAAAGGTCCAGAAATAATATAAACAAATTCAACACCCACTCATGTAGAAGAAACTTGAAAAGGATTTGGAATAGAAGGGAACTTTCTCAACCTGGTAAAGAACATTTCAAAAAACTGACAGCTAACATAGTAAGTAACTTTACTATCCATGAAAGACTAACACTTCCCTGCAAATATTGGGAAGAAAACAAGGATGTCCACCATAATCACTTCTATTCAACATCATGGAATAGGACTGGGGGTTCGAGCCAATGTAGTGAGTTAAGAGAAAGAAGAAAAAGCCTTACATATTGGAAAGAAAAAGGTAAAACTATCTTTATTCACAGATTATTGATAGTCAGTATAGAAAAATCCTTAGGGATCTACTAAAAAAAGAAACACTTGAACAAACAAATGAGTTTACCAAGGTCACAGGATAACAGCATACAAAGTCAATATACAAAAAACAACTATATTTCTGTATATTAGCAAAGACTAATTAGAAATTGAAATCTTCAAAGTATCTTTATGATAGAAAAAAAGGAAATACTTATGGATTAATTTAACAAAATATGTGCAAGACGAGTACACTTAAAACAACTAAACATTACAGAGAGAAGCTAAAGAAGATTGAACTAAATCCATGAATTGGCAAGCTCAATATTTTTACGATGTCTATCCTCCCTAAACTGATCTAGAGAGTCAAGGCATCCCAATCAAAATTCCAGCAGGCATTTTTTTTCAATTGACAAGCTAATTTAAAATTTATAAGAAAATGCAAAGGATGTAGAATAGCTAAATCAATCTTGAAAGAGAAGAATAAAATTAACAACTTACGCTTTTGGATTTCAAGCTCTAACAATCAAGATGGTATAATATTGGTATAAGGATAAATAGTTGCTCATTGGAACAGAAGAGGGAGCCCAGAAATTGATCCATTCATATAGGAATTGATTTTTGACAAAGATACCAAGATAATTCAAGGGGGGAAATGACAGTCTTTTCTGTAATAGTCCAGGCACAAATGGATAGACAGGTTACTAAAAATGAACCTCATTCCCTACCTTACACAAAAATTAATTTTAGATGGAAGATGACTAAAACACAAAAGCTAAATCTATAAAGCTTCTTGAAGAAAACATAGGAAAATCTCTTCACAAAAAGTGGAATAGGCAGTTTTTAGTCAGGCACAAAAAGTACTAATCATAAAAAATAGATATATTAGACTGTCAACATTAAAAATATCTGTTGTTTAAAAGATAACATTAATAAAAGAAGAGAGAAGACTGGGAGAAAATATTTGTGATACATAGATCCGAAAAAGGACTTAGAATATGTAAAGAACTCAATATAAACAATTTGATTAAAAAATAGCAAATGATCTGTCAGAGATTTCAAAAAGAGAATATGCAAATGGCCAATAAGTGCATCAAAAAATGCTCAACATAATTAGTCATCAGGGAAATGCAAATTAAAACCACTGTGAGATATCACTGCTCATCCACCAGAATGGCTCAAATTAAAAATATTGATGAAACTATGTGTTGGGAAGAATGTGGAGCAACCAGAACTGCCATTCATTGCTGTGAAGTAGTGTGACCACTTTAGAAAATAGTTTGGCAGTTTCTTATATAGTTAAATCTACACCTATCCTATGATCTAGCGATTCCATTCTTACGTATTTTCCCAAGAGCTATGAAAATGATCTGTTCACAAAAAGCTTGCACAAGAATGTTTGCAGCAGATTTTATTCCTATGAGCTCCAACATGTGAACAACCCAAACGTACATAAGCAGGTAAGTGGATAAGCAAATTGTAGTAGATTCATGCACTGGAATACTACTCAGTAGTAGAAAGGAATGAATTACTGATATGTGTAACCACATAGATGAATCTCAAATGTGCACAACACTTTGGGAGTAAAGACAGGAGGCTGACCTTGAGGGATGAAGGGCCAAGATCTTGGCACACGCTTAACACATATACCAGTGTGCATCACATGTGGGCTAGTGAGCTCCAGCAATAGCATACATTTTAACCCTTATTGATATGCTGTGTCATGGAAGGCCATGTATTGAAGATGTTCTAGACACTTTAGATGGTAAGTTCCACTAGGGGCTATAAGATCCCTTTCAAAACTAAGATTCTATGATTTGCCCATAATTATTTCATTCAGGTTGACGTTGTCTCCTCAATTGTGTTGTACAAGTCCTTTGAGAGCTGCAAACTGGGTTTATACCCTGGACCACACCACAGTGTTAATATGTCACTTATAAACAAATCACATTTATGGAGTGTTTGTTGTATGTCAGACACTGTTTTAAGCACTTTTCATGTGTTAGCTCATTTCTTTATGAAAGCCCTATGAGATAGATAATGTCAAGACCTCACAGCTGAGGTCCTGAGCCAAGACCCTAACCAAGAAACCTGACTCCAGAGCCCATGCTTTCAGCTACGCTCACTTCCTCTTATGGGGGCACAAAATAGATGCTCAGCTAAGCGCCTGTGAAGGGCCTGAGTGTGGCTGACCCTTGAACTCAATTTGTGGTTCAGTTGTTTAAAATGTGTTGTTATTGAAGTCATTAGTTAATTTCCATATAAACTACTAACCACATCCAACTGTCTTCCAAAAGGGTGTATTTGACTCTAAAAGAAACAGGTGAGAAAATGCAGCTGTATCAGTGCAAACACATCAGCCCAGAACAGGTGGCCTGCTTCCTGGCGTAGCAGTTTTCTTTTAAACTTAAATAACTGCACAGTCCAGATCTCTTACGCTGCACGAAGGGTGAAAGATGGCAATGTACCATTTTTGGAACTGGGCTGATATGACCTTGGAGAGAGAGTTTGGGTTTTGACAAAATAAAAAAGCACTATCTAAAACTCTAAATTAAAAAGGGGCTAAATAATAGTCAGTATTATAATTCATCTTTTTATTTTAACTGAGGACTCTATTCAAAGTGCTGACTCAACTATTATATTAAATCATTAACTTGACTTGAAATCTTAACTTTTAGGTAAGGTAAGTTTCACAACTGAGTTGCTTTCTTTTTTTCTTGGTGAGGAAGGTTGGCCCTGAGCTAACATCTGTTGCCAATCTTCCTCTTTTTCTTTAAGGCAGATGGTCCCTGAGTTAACATCTGTGCCAGTCTTCCTCTTTTGTATGTGGGTCACCACCACAGCATGGCCACCAATGAGTAGTGTCGGTCTGCACCTGAGAACCGAACCCAGGCTGCCGAAGTAGAGCCCACCAAACTTAACCACTAGGCCATGGGGCCAGCCCCTCAGTTGCTGTTTAATGAAGTCTGTTGGCACATCTAGCATAATATCCAAAAGCTGGGCTTCAAAATGCAGTAAATACCTATATTCAGTAAGAAGCTGCATTTCTTCTACCCAGCGATCAGCGATCTTATCCCCCATGGATGGCAGTCAACAAGCGAGAGGTCAGAGGACTCAGATCTAGACTTCTAAGAAGGTGTGACAGTCTGCAGATGTCTTTTGATATTAACTAAAGCAACACCAAAAGAGCCTAAAACATGCATCTGTGAGTCGAGCCCGAAGGAGGACAGGGGTTAAATTGGAACTGAGGAGATAGGACACGGCCTGTATACTCAAACAGGAGAAAGAAGGAAGGGATTTTATAAATGGCCTGTATCATTGCAGGATGGGCTTCAGGTCCTAAAAGAACAGAAGGCTAACAGGACACAAATTCCTTCCCCTCAGCAGATTGAAACTACCAGACCTCCAGAAACTACAGCTCAATAACTTCGTCCTCCCTCTGGAGGAGGGATCCATCTGGATGGAAAAGCCATACTTCATACCTATATAATGACTGATTTAAGTAATTGGCACCAAATCCTTTCTTGTTCTGATAAAAGAAGGTAATTTGTGATAAAGAGGGATGTTGCCATCTAGAGAGAAGAGAGCAAAGTAAGGAGAAAATCTTCAAATGTTGGAAATGGACCATTTTGGTCTAGGGTCAGCTGTGTTAAACTTTAGTTGTCTGCAGAGAAATGAAGTTGCAGATAAAGATTTGTGTGTATGCGTGCTGTTGTCTGCTGAGCATGGGTAAAACACACCATTGCTACTTCTGTTTGTTCAACAAGACTAACTTTGTTATAAAGGGTGTCATTCTCAAGTGTGGATGAAAGGTTTGGTGCTATTTGCCGTTTTTCTTTTTGAAAACTGAAAAAGCTAAAGTTAACTAGTAGAAGCAATTGTTTTGATAGTGAGATGAAGCAAAGTAGATTTAGGGGGAGTTGTAGAAACAACTCTACCTACAAATTTTAAGATGAGAAAAACAAAGATACAGAAAACAAGTGTTCAGAAAACATCATAATAGATGTGCCAAACTTCTTTCCATTTTTGTGAACATTTCTTTCACATTTTAAACCTGAAACTTGCAATATGGTTATTGTCCATTTACTTGCTCATAGCAGGCAATTAATTTTTATTAAATAAATCAATGCTTTTTTCCCCAAAATTTCCTCCAAGTGATTGATATTAATAAATCACTGACTATTAGGGCTTCAAAGATCACATAGTCCAACTGATTTTACATATTAGGAGACTGAATCCAGAGGAGCGAATTAATCTACTCAAAGTTAGTAGTTAGTGCAGAGAATTGAGGCTATACTTCAATCTACATTATCTAAGAATTTTATGATATAAGGGCCATCATTATTAAAAGTACCTAAAATGGATAAAAAAATTAAGATGGGATAAATTTGTTTTATCTCATTTTTTTAAATATTCATAAAAAGAGTATTTATTTGATGTGTAATAATCCTAATATTAAGCATGTAGAGAAAATGATGAGTGTACAAAGGAGCAGGGAAAAGAGAAATGGGAAGAGTGGAGGGAGGAAAATGTGTGGGGAGGCAAAAAAGGTGAGTGTTAGAGATAAATATGGAACCAAATGGAAGAAAAGAGGAAAAGGCAAATGAGGAAAAGCTGATTTTAAAAAAGAAGGCCCAAAATTTG
This sequence comes from Equus quagga, assembly GCF_021613505.1. Classification (NCBI taxonomy): domain Eukaryota; kingdom Metazoa; phylum Chordata; class Mammalia; order Perissodactyla; family Equidae; genus Equus; species Equus quagga. The sequence continues at coordinate 92,495,661 of NC_060275.1, forward strand.
ATATATAAATACAATGGAATATTATTCAGTCTTAAAAAGAAATGAAATTCTGACACGTGCTACAACATAGATGAACCTTGAAGACAATATGCTAAGTGAAATGTCAGACAGCAAAAGACCAATATTGTATGATTCCACCTGTATGAGGTACCTAGAATAGTCAGATTCAGAGTCAGAAAGAATAACAGTGCTTACCAAGGGCTGGGAGAGACGGGAATGGGGATTACTATTTAATGGGTACAGAGTTTCTGTTTGGGTTGACGAAAAGGTTCTCGCAATGGATGGTGGTGATAGTTGCACATCACTGTGAATATACCTAATGTCACTGAATGGGACATTAAAAAAGTATTGTTATGTATATTTTCCTAGAATAAAAAACATCTTTTTTTAAAAAAAAGACATCGCATAGTAACAATATCTCCTCTAATCCTTTCATCTTGACTTGTCATAATAATTCAATGATCATGAAAGCTTGAAGGGAAGAAAATGGGTAAATATAAAGGATTGTTCTCAGTTTTCTTGAGAATTTTTGAAGTTGTATAAGTTTGAAGAGTGAAAGTTTTTCTCTTGTAATTTTCTTTAGCACAATGAACAAAATGTTTCTGGTAAGGTTTATACATTGCTACCTGGCCTTTACTTCTCCCAGACTAGTTCTAAATCAACGCAGTAAGATCTGTGCAGAACCATCTGCCTCAGGCATCGCAGTATTCCTGCGCCATTTCTGTGCCCTGAGGGCCAGCAGGGCATTTCAGCGAGGGTGAATGCTGGCTTGCCGGGGCTTCTGCGAGTTCCCAAGAGGAGAATGAGGTCCAGGCCTCCTGGGCTTGTGAGTGCCTTGAGTGACAATGCTGCTCCTTTCTTCCTGCCTAGGCCTCCGAGGTCCTGTTCTCAGTGGAATAACATCCATTTATTCCTGTGGAAACGGGAAAACAAGGAGCCTTTTCTCCTGCTTGCTCAAAGGCTCAGGACAAAGGGGAATAAGTTTAAGGAAAAGTGACTTGGAATTGGAAGAAGTTGTAATCAAGCTTCTCCGTCTGGCCTGTGTCCTTGGAATCCGTGAAGGAATTTAAAAATCATGTGCTTCTTTACTGAAGAGGAAGAGCTTAAATTTATCTGAATTCAATATATAAAGCTGTATTTCAGCCATATTGACTTATTAATAGTCTTTGTGAGGAATGATTTAATTCTTACTAATATGCTATTTTGTGTCAAAATCACTTCTTTAATTTTAGCAGTACAGAATACACTAGAGAATTACTTAAAATTAACTTTGACCTGTGCGTTTTAAACCTGTGCATGTGTCTGCACAATATTTATCTTCAACCTGCCGTGAAACCTAGACCGTATTTCCCTTCCCCACTCCCTCAGCAAAATGGAGAGACCCATTTCTAACATATGGAAGCATTTTCACACTGCAAGTTATTCTGAGGGGAAAATATGTGATTTATAAATGCTATCAAATGAAATATGTGTTTCCAAATGGTACCAAGTTGACCAAGCACATCTTAGGACACATTCTGCACCTTTATTACCCCATCGGCGTAAATGAACGGACAGCAAACAGCTCCTTCTCGAATTATCAATCCAGAGGTCCCACATTCATTGCGGCTAAACATGTTCAAGTCATCAAAGACTGCAAGTAACCTTATCACAAAAGCACACAATAGTTTTATTGATAAACAAAATAACACCTCCGAATTATGGAGAAATGGATATGCTCTGTCAAAAGTAATAAATTCTTCTGAGTTATTTGTGCCAGTGGCTGAAAATAAATATTGACACGGAGATTTCAAATTGCTAGGTTCACCACACCATTAGCCTGCCGACATTCTTAAACAAACCTCTTTAGAGTCAGAACATGAACAGAAAATGGTAAGAGTAAGTGAAGCATCTTGCAGTGTTTACAGATGGCAAAACAAAAGTGCAGGAAGACCCACAGTCTGGGATCACATCTCAACCTGGCTTGTATAGACCATGGAAGCAGGAGAGCTGTCATGGCCTGGGCATATCACAACTTCAGAAGAGAAGCAGCTGTAAAACAGTCGTTCAACTCAAAATGGAAGCCAGGAGGGAGCCTTTCTTACAGGAAAAAGCATGAGATTTAGAGTCAGCTCTCATGTGTGTTAGTCCCAGGTCTCTAAGTATTAGCTGTGTAGCCTTGGGCACATCCTGTAATGTTAGAGTCTTAGTCACTTCAATCACTGACCTCTGGAGGATCGTGTGATGTACTAAGAGCTGCAGCTTACTGAGCATTTCCTACGTGCCAGGCGCTGTGCCTTGTCTTTTACCTACATTACCTTGCTTAATCCTTGCAACAACTCTCTGAAGTCTGTCTCATTATCCCTATTTTACAGATGAGGACATTTAGGCTCAGGGGGATCAAATGACCTGCCCTAGCTCACTCAGTGAGTAAATTGAGGCGATGGAGTTTCAATCCATGTCTTTAAGCTCTTGAAAAGCTTAGATTTTTAAAACCATGCATTCTGTCTTCTTGCAGTCATTCCTTCAGTCGCCAAAGACTAATATATTTAAGAATGTTTTATAATAAGTAAAGTGTGATGCAAATATAAGTCTTTATGTTATGTCAGTGAATAAAGGAAGAATCACGGGAAATCACCAAGTCTAACTTTTCATACTACTTCTTAAGGTCACATTAATTTAAACATTTCAAAGGGCAAAAGGGTAAAGACTAACCACGACACGCATAAGCATGTCATATGGTAGCTATTGTCTTTAAGAAGAAAGAAAAAAGAAATAATTCAAAGAGAAATGTTTTGACACTGGAACAATAGTAAAATTCAATGGAGTATGCTGTGATGTCTACTGAAAAAGTCACTGATCATCCCCAAATATAAAGTACACTGCACATGATGACCATATCTTTTGGGATCAGTTACAGAACGTTCTCAAAAATATAGAGCCAGTTTCTTCCATCATCCCTGCATTTTGATTGATGGAGTGATTTTGCCAGATGTTCTATACCAAACGATTTAACTAAAATTCTCTTTTTTTTCCGCATCTGTGGACATCTCTATTTCTAAAGACATTAGTGAAGTAAATGACTTTAAGAAATGAGAAGAACTTTTCTTCAACAGGATTATTGCTGCTGTAAATCTCCAGATTCTAAAATACAAAGGAAATTAAGTCACTGGCTATAGCCCACTACCACATATGACTGGATAATCAATTAAGTGACACAGTTTGGCGTCGAGGTTGGGTTGAGCATGCATTCAACACAGAATTTTCAGGACTTTGTTCTACTTCCAGAAGTGTAGCAAGGTCTTTGTTTGAGACAACCTCTGAATCTTCTTGCTCACATCAGAGAGCTGTATTATCTTCATAACTTGGTTTTTCAAAATTGGTTGGTGTCCAGATCTAGACCATGTACAGACCAGTGCAGGAAAGAGTCTAGAGTCTTTGGAACTTAAAATGAGTGGATCCCTTGAAGATTATCAGCATCAGAAGCAGATGAGTTCAGAAAATAGGATGGATTAGATAAAGCTCTGGGTGACGACGGTTGTATTCAGTGGATTGAGATAGTTTTCTCATCTTCTTTTCCAATTTCCTATCCTGAAATGATTCCCACTCTGAAAATGAGTGATTTCTTTATCAGCATGGTATTGACGAGAAGAGAAATAACTTTCATTGTTGTATTCTAATGTTGATTCTTTTTGTCTCTAGTGTGTACTTTTCATAATGAATCAAAACTAGAAATGCTAGATTTCTTAGAGTTGGCAGTTTATAAGTTCATTTCCAACAAAAACTTAAAGCAGTTCAAAAAACTTTGGATTGAAAAGGGTGAGTGTTTTCCCCTTTTACTTCATATACTGTATTTATTCCAACAGGCTTGTATTTATAGTACACACGTTTGGTCATAACTTCAGCAGGGATGACCAGGGCTGGAATTGCTCCAGCAGGGTCCATTCATCTTGTATCTCAAGATGAGTCAGTGCTTCATGAGTCATCCCAGAAACTTCCTGCATAAACTGCCTGTGTTTCTCTCTGAGGTCCTGGTTATTTTACCTTCAAGTCAGTACAAAGTGTCTCAGGAAATAGAATCAAGAGTGTCCCATCACAGTTAATAATGTCACTCTGTGACCCTACCACTCTCTTCTGTAAAGACATACTTTCTTATATTTGGTGGGAAATGTGTTGTTTATTTCATTCCCTCTGTATTTTTACAGAGTCCCCCCTATATGGCTAGAAATAAGTACAGAATGTCTCACACTCATGGTTCCCTTGTGAATTGGCACGGAGTCCTTTTTCTTCCAGGGCTACAATTTTCTCTTTCTTAAAACTGTTTTAGAATACTTAATATAGTTTTGAATTTTTGTTTGTTCTTTTTGAAAAAATCAAGATTGTGATTCAGACCCACTGTGTCTCCTCTTCCTGGGGCTCAATACAGAGATTAAGGTCACCTGCTATGATTTGTCTATTTTTTTCTACAGAAGATATCACTTTTTACAGTTGAAACTTCAGATGCTTCAAATTCTTGTTGAAGAATCTTAGTACTATGACAAATGTTTTTTGATGTAGTTTTTGCTTTGAAGAAATGGACATTTTAATTAACATTTAGCAATCTCAAGCAGAAACATTTTATACGAAATTTTTTTCAAGAAAAAAAGTCGTATTTCAAACATATTATTAAAACAGAAAACAAACTCTTGCATCAGAGAGGAAATCCTTAATTGCTTCAAGCAGAGTATCTGAATGACTGATTTCAATATCAATATTGACATTTCAATAGCCTTACCACAGACATTTCTTTCTAAGTCTTCAGAATAGCCCTTGACTTCATCTTACATTGAACCATAACAATCACAGGATGTGGTTTGAGTAGTAATTATTTTCTCATTAATTGTCAGGTCACTTAGAACATCTGGAGGCTTGGTTATTAACTCTAGGAGTCTCCATGCCATCTTCCCGAGTTTGGTCTCAGCTGACAGAAACCTGGAGGTGCTGTCGAGGACTGCTTCTCAAATGTGTACACAAATCACCTGGCGATCACGCAAAATGCAGACTCTGATTCAGTGGGTCTGAGGTGGGCCGTGCGAGTCTGCATTTCTAACAAGCTCCCAGGTAATGCTACTGGTCTGTCTGGACCACACTTTGAGGAGCAAGGATCTCTCAAACTATTTATGGGCCACGGCCTGAATTCAGAAACTTCCTGATAGTACAAAAGAAAATGAATAAGGAAGATAGGAGCTCGACAAGGAGAAGTGAGAAGAAAACTAGGGGTAAGAATAAGATAATGAGTGAAAGGAAAAAGAAAAACCTTTGAGGAACAATGAGGTATTTCCTCCAGAGCCCACGAGAGTGGGGGTGGGGGGGGCGACTGTAAATCCTATGTTAATAGGACTGGAGAGGAGGAGGGGAGGGAATCTCACTTTTATTGAGAGTCTGCTGTGCAACCTGTACTACGACATATTGCTATACATTTGTGTATGTATATATGTGTGTGTGTGTGTATATATATATATATATATATATAAATGCATGTATATATGAAGGATAGATAGGTACATAGATAGATAGATGTTCTGCTTTGTTCCAAAAAGGTTTGAAGAGGAAGCTGTACTAGGTGCTCTCACAAGCATACGTTGCTTCAATCCTCATAACAACCCTTTTAAAATATACAGAGAGAGGTGATAAAGCTGAGGCCTGGAGTAATTTTTTTAAAAACACATCTCTAGGAGCATTTGACCTCACTGCTCCAAAATCCTTGCTTCGACCAGTCAGAGAGCAGAACACAAGAGAAAGAGGGAGAGGAGGACAGGCTTAAAGGACAATGTTGGATCCTGGAGTGAGATAGTACAGAGGAGAAGAAATTAGAGAAGAGGATGTGGCAGAGACACATGGGTTGGTCCAGGAAGAAGGGAAGAGGAAAATGCAGGGCCTGCTAGGGCTGCAATTCAAGTGGATAATTCTAGTCCTGGTAGCAATTAGAGGTGACCCATTTGGCAGCGGCTGCCCCTCTGCAGGGGGGTTGTTGTCACCCTCTTTCCTGCCGACACTGTTTCCACAACCTTTTCAGCCCTGGCTAGAGTAGCCTGGTTCTATCCAGTGTGGAGAGCTTGGTTTTCACTTTCCCTAAACCACCAAAACAGCAAGAAAGTGGCCTGCAGGACTACGTGGGAGAAGCTGTGTAGCAGAAACTTGGAGCCCCTAGAAGCTGCCTGCCTCCATTCTCACTGGGACTCTGAGTCCAAGGGACTCCATCCTCAGTCTCTTCCTCCTCCTCTGCTTTCAGCTCAGTAGATCCTTTCAAACCTCCTCCTCTGAGATAATTCATCAAGAAAAGCCTCCAGTTACTTTCCTAGATGAAACAGATTGCTTTGTCAAGACACTGAGTGCCAGTTAAACACATGGAAATAAAGGGTCTGGACAATCCACCCAAAATTTTTTGGGAAAAATTATGGTACATAGAATAGGGGAAAAAAAGTTTATGTCTACTGATAATACTGACCATTATAGCACTTAAGAATCCTAAAGAACAAAGCTCTTATGTATATTCATAATCTTCTAACTGAATTCTTGTCTGGAGACTCAGAGGAGTGTTTTGAATAAAGATGAAGGACAAGAACATAAATGCCTCTCAGAAGTTTCGATGGCATTATGAAGAGCAGATCTTCAGTTATTCAGGGGAGTTTCCATTGCATTCTGAACTCAGTGAATCCATCTTGCTTATGCTTTTGTTTCCATATATTTCTACGTAAAGAACACTCAGGACCAAGAAATAAGATATTGGATGATTGCTACGCAGTATAACTCAATAAGAAGTCTATTCTTGGCAAGGAGCATGAGATCTGTCCTTTAATTATGGGCATTTGACACTATGGTAGAAAAGGAATTATTTTTAAATTTAGTTTTTATTTTTTCAAAGTTATACATATTCATGTGGTTTAAGGGATCAACTTGTTCTACAAGACTTTTCTGGAAAAAACAGCAGTTTCCTCCTTGCCCCGTCCTTTGCTCTCCCTTTCCTTGGTCCCCAGAGGCAACAGCATCTAACTCTCCTAGCTTTCTTTTGGAATTAACCTCCATATCTCCAAATATCAGGCATTTAGTGCTATTTCTTTCTATTTATGTTTAGGCATTACTGATTTGCCACTATGGAAGAATTTATATCCATTGCACAGATTTCTCCCAACTCTATAATTACTACTGCTACATACATGCACACTTTCTATTCCCCCGTCATCCCAAAATTGTTGTATCATAAATTTGATTAGATCAAAGTTTAGTATTGACATCATTGTGTGAAACTATCACAATTGATCCAAATAAGATTTAAGCTTCCTTTTCCTTTCTTGCCCAACTTTTTGTTTTCCTTGGATTTAATAATTGTGTCATGGGGTCTTTGTTTTGTTTTCTTAGTTCTCTATGTATTTATTACCAATCTCCAAGCTCTCCTCTAATCATCTAAATATCCTTTCAGAATATTCAACCTCTTGAGATATGCAAATGCTTTTAGTCACATCTTTGTGGAGACATCTTTCCTGGAGTCTCCACAGAGACTTACCCCCTGGTGGACTGGTTGCTGTCTGTGATTGGCATACTGCTGTCATTCTGGGCTATCCCCTCACCATCATCCTTGAGACTGCTTTCACGTCTCTTGAGTTGGCTCCTCTGTGTCTTGGATCCTTAGTTTACTAGCTCTTTTGGTAGAACCTCTCCTCCAGAAGCATCCTAAGAATGGGTGCATGTGGGATATGCATTTTGAGATCTTGCAGTTTGGAAAGGCTTTTATCATATCTTCACACTTAGTCAATGGTTTATATTAATAAATAATTCTAGACTGGAAATCATTTCTACTCAGAGTGTTAAAAGCATTGCTCCTTTGATTCTAGTTTCTGGTGTTGTTTTTGAGAAACCTAAATCCATTCTGATACCTGACCTGTTGTACGTGAACTCTTTTGCTCTCTTCTTGTTGCTTTTAGGAACTTTTCTTTGTCTGCAGTATTCTAAGATTTCATGATGTGCACTGGTGTGAGTCTATTTTCAGGTACAATCCTGAACATTGGATAGACTCTTTCAATCTGGAAACTTATGTCCTTCAATTTGGGGAAATTTTAATAGTCTATTTGTTGATAATTTCATCCTCTCTGTTTTCTAAGTTCTCTTTTTCTGGAGCTCCTATTAGTCAGGTGTTCAAGTGATTCTTGAACTAATCTTCTGGGTTTTCTTATATTTTTCTCATATTTTCAATTTCTGTTCTTTTGCTCTGCTGTCTTGGCTACTTACTAAACTTATTCAATAGAAGATTGAATAAGAAGATTTTCTAAATCTTCTATTGATTTTTTGATCAACATTGATTCTTTTGATTCTACTATCATATTTTGAAGTCTAATTTCTAAAAGCTTATTCTTGTTCTTTGCTGTTCTTAATATCTTTCTTTGCTTCATGCATGTTTCATCTTTATGAGGACATTAATTATATATGTATAAATATATTTTTAAAAACTCTCTGTTTCGTCTTTTTCACCCAATGTTCTTTTCTCCCACTTGTTCATTTGATCACTGTATTTTTTGTCTGGTGATCCTTGACTGCCTGCTTGTATTTAAGAAAGGGGCACTCACTAAAAAGCTGATTGGCACCTCTGTGTACCTGAACTGGGGACTCATCATTTGACTTGACCATTCATTGGGGAATTCCTATGTCTTTAGATCCTTTCTTTTGGGTTAGTCAGACTCTCCAGAAAAAAAATCTTCTAATTTCCTTCTTGGAGGAAATAAATCTGGCTGCCAGCATTCTACGTACTGAGTAGAAAGAGAGCGCTAAAGGCCTCAACATTTTGTATGCATGGTAGGCAGAATAATGGCTCCCTAAAGTTGTCTATATCCTAATGCCCAGAACCTGTGAATACGCACACTTATGTGGCAAAAGAAACCTTGCAGATGTGAGTAAATTAAGGATCTTGAGACAGGGAGATTATCCTGGATTACTCAGTGGGCCCAATGCCACCACAAAGGTCATTATAAGACAAAGAGGGAAGCAGGAGTGTCAGAATCAGAGAAGGAGATGTGGCAGCAGAAGCAGAGGTTGGAGTGAGGTGAGGCCACAAGCACAAGAATGAGGGCAGCCTCTAGAAGCTGCAAAGGCAAGAAAATGGATTGTTCCATGAGCCTCCAGAAGGAACACAGCCCTGACAACCTCCTGTAGACTTCTGACCCCAGAATTGTAAGATACCAAATTTGTGTTGTTTTAAACCACTAAACTTGTGGTCATTTGCTATAATAACAATAGGAAACTAAGATAGTATGTAAGCTTTCACCTACTCACCACTCTTTTCATTACAGAACCTTCACGATAAACTGTGCCTGATGTTCTATCTTTTCCAGGGAATAACCCTCCAGTCTTCTGTCAGGGTAGGAGAGGGACACATTGCTTTGCTGCTTAATAGATAAATTTCTTCCTATTCTCAGCCATACTTCATCTCTGCTTCCAGAAGTACTTAGTGATACCAATTCCTGGACTTTTGGTGGCTCTGTGGGGAGTAAACCAGGTTGCTTTTGAGCATCCCCACTACTGGCTTAAGGTCCAGATTCCTGGTCTGCTAAGTGAGTTACCACTCATCCTTCCACTTTCTAGTTTCCAAAATTTTGTCACTATGATTTCTCTTCAGTTTTCATTGTCTTTGTGGCGGCTTCCCTCCCTCCACCTCACCCCACCTACCCCTAAAAACGCTCAACCATTTATTATGATCTTATTGTGATTTCTGATTTCAGGAGGAAGTAGAGAACATGTGTATGGTCAATCAACTTTGACAAAGTTGCAAAAATATAAGTGTCATTATTTTATACTGCTTTTTCCTTGACATGGTGCTGGATGGTATATTATACCTTTAGAACATGACATTGTTCCAGTAGAGTTATATATGACATATGTCAGTATGACACGTGGGAGTTAAGATCGATGGTTTTGTAGGAGGGATCCTGGGTTTAATTAAAGGCTTTGCCACTTATTAGTGGCATGACTTTGAGCAAGTCACTTAACAGAGCCTTAGTTTCCTCATCTGTAAATATGGTAGAAACAATATCTAACTCACAAAGTGATGAAAAGGCTTAAATTAGACAAGATGTTGGATAAAAGCCCGTGGCCGACAGCATAACTCCATTGTGGAGCAGAATTACAGGTGAACCAAGATTGAATTATGTAGATATTATACAGATAGAATTATAATTATAGAATTATATAGATATTACATGGATAGAGTTATATAGATAGTGCACATATAGATATATGTACAGATATGTAGATATACATGTACATTATATAGATGTGCCCTTCCTCGTATATAACAGATACTTAGTAACATTTGTGGGATGAACGAATGTCTTTTTTTAATGAAGTATTTCAGAAAACAACAATGAATATAGGGATCCATTAAATGCTACGTGAACCTTAAAACAGGTAAAACATCAAAATTTATCTTTAGGTTTTTAAATTTCTCTTACCCATTCCCTCTTCATTCTTTTTAACAGAAGACTGTATGTTAAACTTTTCATTATTTCATTTGCCTCAAAAAAAACCATGGATGCAAGATTAACAAACAAATAAAGAGCAGCCTAGTCAGCTCTCTTCTAGAATTTAGACTAGCCTCTTAATTAGGTTCCTTATTTCCTCTCTCTCAGTCCCTTCCCCTTCTAATCCGTTTTCCACACAGCATGCCGAGTGATCTTAAAAAACAAAATGCATATCAGAGTGAATCACTCCACTCCTTAAAATCTCTTATTGGCTCCCCAAATTTCTCAAAATAAAAACAAAACTCCTTGGCACAACCTACACGGCTTCACAAAGCTCCAACCTCATCTTCAGCCTCATCTTGTACCACTAGTCCTCTCCCTTATCTTGCAAAGTGCCTCAGATGTAGTCACCCCTCAATACATGTTTGTTGAACAAGTGGATTGATTAATGAATATATTAGAAAGAAGAATAAATTTTAAAGCATTTAATTTTAAGGAGCTGGCTTTTATTTTCAAATTTTCCTACTGGGTCAGGTAAGAAAACTGCTATGAACTCAATGGCTTGATAAATGCTTAATTTTTGCTTTGTCTTTGGAGCCAAGAGAACTTCTTGGGAGAGAAGGAGAGACTCTGGATGGAAGAGAAAGTATGGAGATTATCTGTTTTCTAACTATTGTGCTGGGCAGTGTCATGGAAAGAAGGTGGTTGCACTGAGGCTAATATGCCTTCACTCAGACAATGTATACCTAGATCCTAGCACAGTGGCTGGCACAAAAAAGATGCTCAATAAATATTTGTTGAATTAATGAATAAAAATGGCCTTCCTACGTTACCATATGCCCTTCAAGCTGCAAGTAATTCTTTGTGATTCCTCGTTAATGCTGCCATTAAAGATCACTTTTGCCCATTTTTAGCTGTGTATTTTGATAAAGGGAAAGTTAACATGTTTTTTTGTCTAGGATTAGGCCAAGTCATGCTATTTTAAGGATGATTATTCCAAATCTAGTTTAGAAGAGGCCCATTTATTATTCTGATTCATACGTATCTCCCTGCACATTCACAAAAACTATTTCCTTTCAAAGTCACTAGAGATCTCATTTCTTAAGTCTGATGTAATTGCTGGAAAAGGAGCTTGTTTGAGAAAGATCAAAGAATTGAGCCATAGTTTAATATAGATGGGCATGCCAATATGTTATTGAGCATTTTCTGCTGGGGCTCACTTGGCTCCAAGGGCAGACAGTGCAGTAAGCACTTGCATCAAAAAGTGAACCAGTTGATCTCACTGGACTGAAAGAAGGTACCCAAGTTTCCATGGCCCCAGGACCTTGGCAAAGGGTGGTCTGGCAGAGTTCATGACACTCTCTTATGGGATAAGGTTGTAGGGAACTAGTAAACCCCTTCTGGAAAATAAAAGATGTAATTCTCTGGTAGTTCCTTGAAGTTCCTAAGCCAGGGTTTTATTTATTCAGCCTAGGGAGGGCAAATTATCTGAGCATGTATGTCAGGACAAAATATTGGTAATGGCTACTGGAAACCTATAATGAAAAAAGTTCTGAGGTCATATTTGGGCTCCTTGAGAAAGTATGGTCACAGGTTAGCAATGTCAGTGTTGAGTTTTGGAATCGGGACTGATGGCATGGCACATATTTAATATCCTTTACTAAGGCTTTTGTTTTGTTAAAATCTAAGTAATTATATTTAAAAATCCATTTAATCTTCACATAAACTCTGTGAGGTAAGTACTGTTATGCTTTTTTTTTTTCAGATGAGGAAACTAAGGTACAGGTATAATAAGTTTCCCAAAGTATATAGCCAATTAGTGGTGGAACTTCTATTTGAACACAAGAAGATTCTCTTAAGAATTTTCCCTATGAATTCTGGAGTGCTAATATTTAAAGCTGTTATTATTCATTTATATTACCTAGAGTGAATGAGTTTCTCTCTATTCTCTTACCTAAGACAGAAAATATAAAAGATCAATAACATTGGTAGGATTGAAGATAAATTTTAGCTACTCTATAACACTAAGACTGATTCTTAGTCTAAATAGTGAAAACATGGCTTAGGATATGACTACTCTAGGCAAGGAAATATGAATTATTTCTGGATCATTTTAAGGACGGAATGCAGTATGTCTACGGCATTTATACCTTGAGATCCAAGCCAAGTAGAAGTAATATTCTCAGATGAGATTTTTCACCCTTTGAAACTTGTTGCTCTAGAAGTAAAGATGTTAATCAGTACGTCCTGATGAGACTCCAAGGGCAGGGAATTATATTTTGTTTTCCTTAAACACTTAAAACATATTCTTTTAATGAGATGATCTATTTATGGAAATATTTACTATCACTTTCCCCAAGTATTTATTTCTGTAGTTAACCGTTAAAATCATTTGTAATTATGCAATTTATAGTATCCATGTAAAACAGTTTGGATTTCACCCAAAGACAGGGAAAAAGACAAAACAAAACAAAAATCTTCCAATATTTTTAGTTGGTGTTAGAAATGTCAAAATATGGTCAAATGTCAAAATGTCAAAATAAGAAATGAGACCTCATTTCTTGCCTGCTCTTTTTCTTTTACAGAAAAATCTGTCATTGCTCAACCAATATTTGTTTTTGAAAAGAGAGAAAAAACTTTTAAGGTAAGATCAAGCTACTTTGTTTGATTTTTTACTTTGACCGAGAAATTTATATTTCAAGAAGCTAGCTATGCTAAATGCTATCACTGCTGCATAAGTTCATCCCCCTGTTCTTCACGCAGCAGAGCAGTGCACATAGAATATTTATAGGGTAGGGATTCACCAACAGCAATTTGGCTGAAATGGGAAGCCAGAGGCCTTGTCTTGAAACTATGGATAACATGCCATTTTTACCAAAATTACATTTTTTGGGAGTGATTTGGAAAGGGGAAGGACTGAAAGAGATTAGGAGGGCTGATGCTCCTTATGAGTCTCCACCACTGACCTAGCCTAACTGGGTATAAAATAAGTTCTAAACGGTGATATTTGATTTAAAAGGGATCTTAAGGACCCTATCTGCTTTTTCAGCATCCTACTAAAATCACCTGCTTTGAAAGACAAACCATGAGATTAGTAGCATTTTCACTTCAGCTTAATTAGTATTGTCTCATTATTCTCGTTCTTGCTTATGCAGATAATTTACCCTACTACCCACAAAACTAAAGAAAAACTCCACCCCAAGCCCTTGTTGAAAAAGCAGATTCCACCCCCCGCTCCCCCAACGCCCCAGCCAAGTGCTTCAGAATCCTGAGAGTTGGTGTTTCAAAATCTTCATTTTCAACACGCTCCCACAAGGGATTCTGCAGTCACTGAACTATAAAATCTCTCTGCTAAGACTTTGCTTTTTCTTGAATACACGCCTGGTGAGCCACTTTGTCCTGGCCTAGATAAATAGACCTGGCTTCTGAGAATTCTCTTATAAAGTGACAGGGTGGAAATCTGACGTAAAACCAGCAAACACTCAGCTCTCATTGGCAGCTTTGTTTCCTTCCAGAGACCTGCAGAGGACACCCTGTATGAAGCAGCAGAACATGGTAATAATGATTTGTATCCTGTATTTCAAAATCAATCTTTATACAAAGAAAATTAGCAGGCACAAGCATTTTGACATGTGGGACTTAATGGTTTTTCTTGTGTTTAAACAAGCTTTTGTTTTGAAAGGTGACATGCAGGACCCTGAGAATGCTGATGTTAGCAACTCTAGAATCCCACAATTCTCCACTGCCTGTGTCTCAACTACCAAAAACATTTTCTACAAAATCTCAGAATTCTTATGCAATTTCTTGCAGAAGCCACTTGTTTTTAATTGTTTCATATTAGAATGATATGCCTATCGGTTTATAATCACCAAGCTATCAACCCCAATATTTAAAATTATGCTTCAGAAGTTAACATGTTATCAAATAATGGTCTATATAGACAAAAGGAAATTGTATTTATCCTCCCATATCATTGGTTGAGGATAATTTGTTATTGCAAGCAATTTTACCCTTCACATTGAATGTCTTGCAGAATGTAATGGTTTTTCAAGAAAGCGCGTACGGTCTTCATCTTTTACTTTGCAGACTGCAGATTCTCAGTCCCAAGGAGGTGGGTAAAGCCTTGTCTGTTGGCTGTTCACTGTTATGTTCACTCTGCATATGAAATTACTAGGAAACTTTTGAAATAGATAAGAAAGTCTACTTATTGGACAGTACTTATCATATATTCTTATATGAAAACACAATCTATAAAATGGATGGTACGAGTCACTACTTAAGAATTTGATTTATCAGCACTGGAAAGGACATAGCCCAATGTTAGCAATGGTTATCTTAGGTAATGGGATTGCTAGCGATTTGGGTTTTTTCCCCTCCCTCTTTGTATTTTGCTGTTTCCAAATTTTCTGCATTAAGTGGATATTAGCTTTGTAATTAGGGGAAATTGACACATTCTCCTAAGTAAATATCTGCTTAGATAGATATCTGCCTTTTCAAAAGACACTTTAAGAACTCCATCATATACTGTATTCCAAGTAAATCAGTAACCTAGTTTGCCTCTCTTCTACACTCAAGTACTATAAAAGGTGATTCCTTGTATACTGGATCGTATTGCCTTCTGCCTTGTAATACAGCTATTTGTGTAAATGTCTGTCTCCTCCACTGTGAGTTCCTTGAGGTCATCTTCATGCCTGATAGAGTGTCTTACACCTGGTGAGCACTCAAATATTTATTGAATTGAATGGAAATTAATTTATAATTCTCAGCAGAGGCACACTTTTTTCTGCTGATAAAAATACAAAACCTTTTTTAAGTTAGTGAGAAAGAGATTTTTCTGAAACAGCAAAAATCCAAATGAAAAGAAACACAAAAGAGCACTTCCTTATTCACTTCAGTTTGCAATCTGCTTTTAGCATCAACCTTGTCCCAGAAGCGAATGAGATCATCATCCTTCACCGACCTCCCGGCCTTCCCCCCTTCTGGACCAGGTAATAAAGAGCTTACAGAACCTCAAGCCCAATGCTCTGACTTTTCAGAATCCATTCTCATTAATGATGAGCTTTCTTTCTCAGCTACTATAAAATGCTGACACTTAGTGGCAAATAAAATAGAGGCCTTAGCAACGTATGCATAGAAGAATTCCTTATGAATTCCAATTCCACAAATCCAGACAGTATATCTGTTTATTTTGGTAGAAAGTTTGAACTTGATGTTTTTTCAGATTTCATGTTTATGATAGCAATATGTTTTATAAGGCAGTCCTGTAAAATAATTTGCTTTATTTTACTTATTATGGTCCATTTATGCAGTTTTTAATATGTACAGTACTCAAAATATATAACTATGCTTTCGATTCTTATTCTAAAGTTTATACTTTAGATTTATATTCTCAAATTTAGAACATGATTTCTTTTGAACTTTTCACTAATTACCACATTACTCCTTTTTATTTGAAATTTGTAATGCTTTGCTAAGTAAAACTATTTTATCATAAAATATTTGAAATGATTGGAACATTTGCCACATTAAAATTATGATTTGACTTCTTGTGTGTTTTTGTTTCTACTGAACAACCAACTGCCTTTTCTAAATTAAGCTTACCACTAAGAGATAAAAAATACAAACTATTCACTTCCTTTTAACTGATCCCTCTCTCCCTGGGAACCACAGAGTTTTCAAACCAATAAATTTTTAGTCTTATTAACAATTCCAAGCATGACTGAGCAACAATATGTCAGATATCTTTTAGATGCAGCAGAGATATTTTCTACCTCACTGGGCCCCATCTTAACCTGACTGGCAAATTACAGATGAGGAACAGAGGTCCTGATCCTAGAGGATTTGTTTTATTGAATTTGTGCAAAAAGCAAAGCGATAGCTTTAAGTTATCTGGATAACTGCTTCAATTCATTTTTTTATAAATCAGATACACACAAAAAGAAAGAATGAATAAAGGAACGTTGATATCAGTAAGCACCATTCCATTTTATGTTGTGCAAAATGTTGGTGGTGTTAGAACGGAGAAAAATAGTACAATTTTGAGATGGCCCTTTCATTGTTGGTTGTCAATAATAACGATCATAAAACATTTAATTGAACTTTGAATTAGAGAAGCAATTCTACCCCGACATTTACAATATGTTATAATACTTTGAAGAAGCAGTTCTTATTCTTTTCTCATCTCCATTAATCGAATGCTCCAAGGTTGCTGTTTCTGCAATTGGCAAGCAAGAGGTTATCTCTTTGAAATGCATAGTAATTCCATACTTGGAACCACCACCACAGTCTTACCCCACCAACACACCTCACAGAAAAATAACCCAGCATAATGGTCATCTTTACTTCTCTCTTCAGGTATCATTAGAGTGGGGAGAGGGGCAGAAAAGTTGCTAACAGTTTTATGACATTCTATAAGAAACATATATTTACACACACAGCGGGTTCATTATCAATTCACATTTTATAATCTGTAGAATTTCTCTCAGTACTCTATTTCATCATTCTAGAGAAGACTGCCTATTCCGTTAGTGATCTGATTTGCACTAATATTTCTGAGAGTAAACAGAACTATGTAGCAAAGCTCATCTTGCCCTCACATCTTTAGCACAGCCCGCGCTCTCCTATGCGCAGCCTACTACTCTTAGTGCCAACAGCGACATCTACTGGTAAATTCAGTACAGGACCGTGAAAACCCGAATCGCGTAGAAACTGACACACCCTTATAGATTCAAGTTTTTCTAATATTTTTTTCTTACAGTGAAGAAAAACAATGTGTTTATGACATCAACTCTTGTGCAAAGGGATGTTGATATGAACAGTTCAGAACAAGGTATGTAGCTTCTCTCTATTACGAGAACCTCAGAAATGTGGCGTTTTATCATCTATATTTTAATCTGCTTGAATGCGTGCTTTGGGAGTAGGGGAGGTAGGGCTGAGTGACAAAACATGAAGAAATACATTTGGTAAGCCAAGTTCCAAGGTCAACATGGGTACAAATTAGGTAAAAGCCTGGCTGGAAGTAAGTAGTACACATTCATTGGCTATTTTGACTTTGATTAGTTAACATTAACCCCTCATTGAATGATGACTTTAGAAAATAAGCATTAAATTAGTCAAAAATAGAGAGGAAGTAGTATTTCGCTAAAGATATATTGACCCTTTAATTTCGTTCTTTTAAGGTCCCGCGAAACATTCTGAAAATATTCTAAGACCTGCTATCTTGCAGCCACCTCAAGCTCACAGGTGTGAAAAAGTGAGAAAAACATTTGGATACAATGCCTTGGAATCCTGCAAGACTAAAGAAAAAGCAAAAAATAAGGTAAGAAAACCTCCTCTGGTAGGACCGACCTCAATCCCCAAACCTTCTTTCAGTAGATTGCTGTGGAGCCCCCTCAAGAGTTAGGGGCTGCCTGAGCTTTGTTCTGTTGCTGAAGCAGCTGCCCGGCTAGAGAAGCACTGGGACTAGATGGCAAAAAGCCCTCGGTAACATTCTTAAACTTGTCCCCTTAATTGGAGGGTTGTTCCCAGGAACAAGTCTTACGGAGGTGTAAAGCTGAGTCCAGAGGAGTGGGAACCCTCCGGGTCTTGTTTCAGTGCTTTGATCCCATGTGAGAACCTGGGAGCAATGAGGTGACAAAGTCCAGGAGTCAGAAGTCAAAAGGGACAGGGATTTTCTGCATCCCCAATTCGTTGACAGCCTGGTGTGGCTTTGGAAGCTTAGGTCACACCAGGGACCCATCTTCAAAGAGAAAAGGACCAGGGAACTACCTACCCAGTGTGACTGGGAGAGCTTGGGAAGCTTCTGGAGACAGATAAGAATTCTCTCTTCCAACTGTTGTAGTGACTGAATCACTCGTGGGCCTTTTCAGGGGGCTATTCATTTGGTTCCAGCCATGCAGATATGGGTTGGAGATATTCTGTTGCTATAGTTCTAGCTGTGTCTTGCAGAAGCAGGCACTTGAAAGGAATGGGACACAAGATCGGTAGGTTGGAATTTGAGAGTTAATTCCATCAGTCATTTGTTTCCAGCTGAACTATTGTGGGTTGGTCACCTAGTTTTGTTTTGTTTTCCCATACAAACAAAGATAGCAACACACGGAAGTGTTAAAAATACCAGTCGTTGGGGCTGGCCTGGTGGCGCAGTGATTAGGTTTGCACATTCCACTTCGGGGCCCGGGGTTGATGGGTTCGGATCCCGGTGCAGACCTATGCACCGTTTGTCAGGCCATGCTGTGGCAGGTGTCCCACATATAAAGTAGAGGAAGATGGGCATGGATGTTAGCTCAGGGCTAATCTTCCTCAAGAAAAAAAAAAACACAAAAACCCAGTAGTTTCATCAGTTCAATGAAAAAAATCAGATTGGTACTAAGTCTCCCTCTGCCACTATCTAACCACGTTTGCATTCTTGGACAAAGCAGCCAACCTTCTCTTTTCATCGGTGAAGGACGAAAGTTGAACTGGGTCAGCATTTACCAACGTTTTTATATTTCCAGATCTTTTTCTTTCTAAGATATGATTTCATGAGACCCATTGTCAATTTTAAAAATCATTTCATTGTTTATGCATGGCATATGATGTGATTTTTAAGTAAAACGTTCTCAATTTAAAATCAGTATTTTATTAAAATTTTTCATTTAAACATAATATAATCATCACCATATTACATAAGTTCTTACTTTTATCTATTTAAGAAGTGATACATGTTATTTAATTTGTTTTAAATTATGTAAGAAAAAGTAAGATGTGTTGGCTAATTTCTAAAATGTTATTGTATTTGATTTTGGAACAGCATATATTATAGATTAAAATTTTTATTACATGTTGATATCAAAAGTAGATGAATATTTCTTCTTCAGCATAATATTTTGAAATCTTTCATTGCATACTTTAAAAATAAAATCTATTAATATATTTCTTGCCCTTTCCTCCTAAATGATAAAGCATAAGAGAAATTTTCAAGCTATTGTTTGCTAGCATTTCTTCTTGAATAACTTATTAAGGGTATGAATGGAACTTATTCCTAATTAGTGAAAAGCCTAATTGGATATGCCCATCACTGAATTTTCTGTTTAATAATGACCTTTGAAGATCTAAAGACAAGCTATATATAAGATGCTGTGTAAGAATTCTGACAAAATAAATGTAATTTATAGATTAGTGAAAATTATCTGTAGGTGAATTTTATAGGACCATTATTTTTATGTTCCTTATTAACTTGTATATCAAAATCAGAGCAATTTTTACTCATCCTGTCATTAATTAATGGTCACTTATTGTGTATAATTTAAACAGTATATGCCTAATAGAAACTATTTTAAGCAATGTAAGAATAAAAACTCCCATTTTGGCTGAGAGAGAAATCAGAGTGACTGAGTCATGACCATGTACTTTGATCTTTACTAACCAATGACACATACTCTCTTGATACATGTTTCTCAGCTCGCCAATTCTATTATAAAGGGAAAAATACTCAGAATTATTTTTATTGATTGATATAAAATTAAAGTGGAAACAGACCCTATCTACCTTTAAAGACAAGAACTGCCTGCAACATCTTTGCAAATCCCTAGTTGGGGAAGGGAGGTGTCCACAAAACACTAGATACACTGCATCAGATAATTTATAGGGTTCCTTCCAGTTCTAAAATTGCTCACTCCTTCATGTATACATTAATGCAGGTAATGTGCATATATCTATACACATCAGACAGAGTGATTAATTGATTAAGTTACCAGTCAAAGGTTTCTAGATGAAGAGATTAATGGCGTTTCCTCTCACATTGGGTGGCCATGATGGTGAAGCTCTTAGGCTGTTTCCAGGGATTAACTAGGCCTGAAAGATAGATTTACCACGTAGAAATGAGAATTGACTCAATTTGGCTAAAAAGGTAAAAGTAACAAAAGGAGGTGGGATTTCTGAATATTATGACTAAGTATATAGTGTGGTGTCAGACAGACCCAGGCTCAGATGTCAGCGCTCTTCCTGGTTCCAAGCCTAGCCAAATTATTTAAACTGTTAGGTCAGTTTACTTATCTGTAAAATGTGCATAAAGTGTATAGAGTTGTTGTGAGGAGTAAATGAGATAATGTAAATGAAATGCTTAGGACAGTTCTTGAACATAGTAAATTTTCAGTACATTTGACTATAATATTGTTTCCTCATGTGGTGCTCCAATAGTAAGCAATTTAAATGAACTTTTTTGATGGATTTCTTTTCTTTCAGATTTCTGAAGGGAACTCCTATTTGCTAAGTGAAAATTTACCAAGTGCCAGAATTTCAGTCCAGCTGTCTCCTAACCAGAATGTTCTAGGTGCTACATCAGTAGGGTACGTTAATGATGTGGAAACAAAGGTGCCGTCCTTTCATTCTTGCCTTCTTCTATCATTATAACCATTTATGGAAAAAAATTTTCCGACATTGTAGAGATAAATTGCCAAGATTTCTGTTTGAAAGGAGATTTTTATAAAGAACACGTTTAAAATGCTTTTCAAAATATCTCCAATGTTTAAATATTCTCATACTATTATTGTATTGTCTTCATTTTCTCGTTGACTTGGGTTAGAATGTTTCAAAAAGGTATGGCTAAACTTTTATTTAGTTAGGCATTAATTATGTGGCTACAGATTAGCCTTTCTTCTGCTTTCTCTGGCATCCTTTTTTGCCCTTTTAAAAATTATTTTCAGCATTATTCATTATTTACTGGCATAGGTTGGATAGACAACAAAGAAAGCAGTATAAATATGCAAAATGAAAATTAATGTTTACTAGTCTCACCAGTGATGAAGGCATGCTTGATCTGAGAGAAGATTAAAACTAGCCCGGGATGTAACTGGACTCATATGATTAGGCCCCATGCAGGTACCGCAGCACTTACCTTCTGTGCACACTGGGGATGCAGTGGGGACCCTGGGGCACATTTGCCTACACAGAGAGGGTTGAATGTCTTCCAGTTTCTCATCATGCAAAACACTTTTAACATTAAAAAGAAAAGTTTTGAGGAGGAAAAAAAACAAAGTAAACCAATGCACACTCAAGTATAACTGACAAGATAGATTGGCTTGGCTTTGCCCAGCAGACCTCTGATAGCTAAAAGCATTGGCCACGCAGGGAAGAAGAGAGCGGAGATTAGAGATGGAGAGGCTGTTCTGGAAAAGTAAAATGGTAAGAGCTGGGCAGCCCCCCGGTTGATCACACAGCCGGTACAGTGATGGTCGGGAGACCTTTTTGGACTGGTCTCAGCCAGTGCTGCAACAGCTGTCAAATATTTTGAACATAATGCCTGGAAGTACCCATCTCCATTTTCCTTCATGTCTCATTAACTCCACGTAAACAAAAGTTAGCAGTAGATGTTTTTATGCTTTACATAAATCTGTTAAATCATCTGATAATTTCACGTGCTATGGTTTAAAATGACTTTATCCATATATTTAAAATAGTAAATGCTTATTTCTTTTCCTTAGATGTCAACCAAATGAAGATAAGTATTCTTTTAAAAGCTACAGTTCTGATTTCGTTTTTGGAGAAAACATGGTAGAAAGAGTTTTGGTAAGATTTTGGCAAATGTTTCCATTATTATATAGAGAGCTGTCACTTCAAATTTCTGAAGGCAAATTAATTAAAACAATGTTAAAGTGGAAAACACTTTTTAACTCCTGGGGTCAAAGCCACATTTTCTTTCTTTAATTGGAAAGATTCTCCTGGGAAGCAAGTTCTAGTTGTTAGAATGATCCAACCCACAGAGGAAGGGAATTATATAATTATAACATTATTGCTGATGAGAAATATTAAATAATTCTTTGACTTGTGTTAAACCAAAGTTACCCAAGGAAGTCTCAGAATTATCTGCAACAGTTAGATAAGCTCAACTGGTAATGATATTTTAATATAGTTTTTCAATAGGATTTGTCTTAACAAGATACATTTAAAATCATTTGCCAATATTTTCTTATTAACTACAACCCTATCTTCAAGCTTTTACATTGAAAGCATTATTATAACTCTTTTTTTTCTTTTTTAAATAGCTTTAAGAGGAAAATCATAGTATTTCATTTGCCTAGGGGAATATACTTGCCAAGTGGAGCCCACTAACTATTCTTACTATCATCCTTATTTCATATTGAGTATCATCCTGCATGAGGCAGTTGCTGCTCTGCCCTCCATAGGACATGTTTCTAAAACAGAGCAGAATCTACAGCAGTGAATTATACAGCAAGGTGAAAGCTGTGGAGCAAGTGTTCCTATGGTTTCATCTGGTCCATCACATGTTCATACCCCTTCCAACTTTCACCCAGACCAGAATCTTGCCTGAGATGGGGCAAGGTGGCTAGCTTCTCTTGGGCCTATTAGTTACATGACGAATCCCAAAGAAACTGTACAGATTTTAAAACCTGTGTAAGGGCTCAGAATAAGAAAAGGACCAACTCTTGAGGCCTGTTTATTCCAAGATTTTTAGGGCTTTCACAAATCACTTTTAAAACCTAGCTTATTCTACACCTGCCTCAGGCTAAACCCTAATTTGAAGAGCAATATCATAGATTTTTAGCTTAGAGGGCACCCTTTGTCTCTCCCCAGATGAAGGTCAACTCCAGCAATCCTAGAGCTCTTGACCCATACCTTTGGATCTGAGCCAGAACGGACCAACTTCCAGAGTGAAGGTCCAGGCAATATATTTAGGCACATTTATTCCATGTCATTTATTCCTAAATTTGGCACTAGATCAGTCACAGCCTCTGTAAGATGTCACAGGCACAAATTAAATACTTTCCAAACCTTAGTATTAACTTTAACATTCGACTAAATTTAACAAACATGTATTGTGTTATGATATATAAAGCACTGGCGTTGGTCTCAAGTTTGTCTGCATATTACAATCATCTGGTGAGCCTTTAAAGGATTTCTTATGTCTGGGCATCTCCCCAAACCACTTAGATCAGAAGCTCTGTGGTGAGGCCAGGTGTCAGGTGATTTGAACCTACAGCCACGATTGAAAACCACCTGGGCAAGTGGTTATGCAAAGTTAAAGGAGACACTGTGCTCTACAGGTATTTATAATCTAGTAAAGGGTGACAGAGAGATACATATACAAATGACTATCTTCAGGATTACAGATTTGGTTTGAGGAGGTACTTATGCACATTTCCTCTGGGCACTTTAATTTGGTTTACAAAGGAAACTGAGCTCCCTCTGTCTTTAAATTGATGACATCCTGGGATAACAGGGTCTTTGGAGATAATTTGTATTTGTCCTCTAGTTAATCCTGTAATCTTGTGGCCTAGCGATTTTGGGGGCCAGGATGCTCTCCCGAGTTGTTGGCTGACCATGTGCTTTTAGAGTGAGTCACTAAACTTTCTGTGCCTTAGTTTCTATTTTCTTAAAATGGAAATAATTACACCCATCTCTATCAATTTTAACAGGATATCTTGATGTCCAGTTAAATAATGTGAAAGAATCTTGATTATAAGGGAAAAGATATAAACCTAAATTCTCAAGTATCATTTCAGTTCTCCCCGTTCTGCGAGGGACTATACAGTATCATAAAGGGCCAGGCAATTGCTCAGTGTTTTTTTACACAGGCCTTGATTCCAACACATGTGCAAAGCCTCAGGTATGCAGCCTTAAAAGTGTTGACAAAAAAAATGTCTTAGAGGAATAATTAGTATTCTTTCTATAAAGATGTTCTCTGAAACAGCGAATGGGTTCTCTTTTTAATTTTTGTAATGAAGTGGATAGAAAAGGTCAATTGCTAGGAATACTGAAATACCTTGAAACAGTGACAATAGTTGCACCTCCTAGGTGTCAGGTCAGTCTGGTGCAACAGCTGCTACTTCCTTTATGGGCCTCTAAACCTTCTCCCATTGTCTCTGGAACTAGATCCCGCCTGAAGTAGGCTCGTGGTAACTAGATTACGCTTCCTGAAGCTTAGAACAAAAGTCATCTAACAATAGGGAGGAGTTCTTTATTCAGCACATAGGGAGCCCCAAACAAAACCAAAGCAGTTGGGTTTGTTTGCTGTGTTGAGACAGAAGAACAAAAGTATCTTTTGGCTTACTGCAAATATCTAGGCATAAAATTAAGTAATACCTTTTTTCCCCCACCTAGGGTACTCAAAAGCTCACCCAGGCTCAACTTGAGAATGATTCATACACCAAGGAAAAAACATTCAAATCCACTCTAAAATTTCCTATCAACTCTCCAATGTCAAGTAAGAATTATTTCATTTGTAAGACATTTAATTCAACTAGTTTATTTCCTGTTTTTCCATGTCATTTGTTTAATATTTATAAAATACAGTGTTTTATAATTTTTTGGTAAAGATTCAAGCATATAAATATAGTTACATGAAATATAAGCTTTCTAAAATGTTTAATGGTATGGGGAATCATTAAAGACATTTACCTGAACTCAAGCAGTTTGAGTTTTTGGAAACACTCATTATTATAAAATGCTAAGGAAATATGTATGGTATCAGGGGTAACAAAGAACTTCACAGTAGAGAAATTGGGGCCTTTTATGTGTTTTTTTTCCCCTCCTATTTTCTCTTAGGAACAGACTCTATTAAAGGTATATCCCTAATTGAATCAGCTGCTGCTTTCTCTTCTAAACCATCACCTAAATGCTTGCTGGAGAAAATTGATGTTATTACTGGGGAGGAATCAGAACATAATGTGTTAAAGGTCTGTATATCATGTATTGCTCTTTCTGGCACCACTTACATACATGGAATAATTACCATCAGCAGGGATGTCTTTAAAAATAAAGGCAGAAGTATAGTTTTCGTGAAGACTGAGTTGCTTAAATAAAAATGTTAGAGGCTTCCAAAGATTAAACCAATATTTTGTTGAATTCTCGCATTTGTATGTATAATTTGCAGGAAAACAGGCTATTGGGTTTACACCCAATCACATTAGTCCCTTAGCAAGAAGCTAGCTAAGAACCTTGTCTTAAAATAACTTCAGGTCTATGTTTTATGCTTTTCATACCTGCCTTTATAAGTGGTGCTATTATCATCTGATTTAAAATTCTATTTACACTGAAAGTTTTAAAATGCTGATAAGATTTATTGATTTCAGTTCAAGATAATAAAAAGATTTTATCTTCCTTTAAAAGTTCTTTTAAATAACTTTGGAATTTCATATAAATCAAGAATTTCGCAAATGTAGTGCACAGTATCATACATAGGATTTGAATGTTGAGTGGTATAGCTATCAGCCTGGGCATATACAATGTGACAACTACAACTGAATCATTTCAACAAGGCGTGGATTTCCCCTTGCCTCTCTCTGTGTGCTTATGCCCCAAACTCCCTCCATTCCTCCTCTCCTCCCCCATGATCTACTGATACATTTACTACACAGGTGTGACTCAGAGCATTAACTCTGATCGGATTAATCCCATATTTACGGAAGTAATCACTAAGGGTGAGACCCTAGCATGCTATATTTTTAACAAGTTGTCAAGGTGATTCTTGTACATAGTAATATTTGAGAACCATTGGGAAGCATTAAATTATAGGGTATTCTGTGGTATCACATCCTAGTTCTGATGCTGTGTTCTTTGAAATTTTTTGTTCCATGATTTCCTTCACTTTTGAATAAATTATATAGCTCAAATAACATTAAGTGTAATTTGAAAGTTGGTATATTAGATAGATTGTTAAGTGAAAAAGCAAGATGCAGAAAGCATGTATGGCAGTCTACCATTTATAGTAAAAAATAGGGGAACATATATATATATCGGCATGTGTATACACGCAAATATCTCTGGAAGGATAAACAAAATATTAGTAATGGTGATTACTTGTTGCAGGGGTGAAAATTGGCAGATGGGGAGCTAGGGTTGGGGGCAGACTTTTCACTTGTACAGCTTTTTGTTTTTTGATGTTTGAACTATTCAAAAATCGTATGTTTTGAAGATTAAATAAATGTTAAAATCTGGTGTATAAATCATTAACATAGGCTATTCTGATAAGAGATCAATCAAATAAAAGTGCTATAGAAGAGTCAAGAATTTACTTTGAAAAAAAATTTTCTATGTATTTGACGTTTTAAAATATTATCCTTTAGATCAACTGCAAGCTTTTTATTCTCAACAAAACAGCACAGTCCTGGATTGAAAGGGGCAGAGGAGCTTTGAGATTGAATGACACAGCAAGCAGTGACCGTGGAACATTCCAGTCAAGACTAAGTAAGGAATCATTTTGTAAAGCAAGACACTATTTCTCAGGGTAAAATTTCCAATATAGGTACATATCATTTTCCAGAGATGTGTTATAAAATATGCCAATAAATCAGAGTGTTGAAAACAATATTGTTTCTAATGTACTGTAGGAGCTTCCATTTAGAATAGGCTCTGATGTCAGACTACACGGGTTCCAGTTCTGGCTCTACCACTGACTGACTGGTGACCTCAGATGGTTACTTAACCTCTTTCTGCCCTAGTTGCATCAGTTTAAAATGGAGATAACAATAGTCCATGACATTGAGTGATTGTGAGAATTCAGTGAGATAATCCATGTCAAGCACCTATGACAGAGCCCAGCACACACCTAAATAGTAATCTCGTTATTTGTAGGAGTTTGATGAAATTATGTTTGAAGTGAAAATAGTTTTTCTAAAAGAGAATATTTGCCCTATAATTTATCTTTGGCATTCTAAACATGCTGTGTGGGTTGAGATGAAGGGTCAGTTTCTGAGGAAATGAAGGTACATGGTTATTGAATCCTGCAGGCAGAGAGATGGTCAGAGTCTGGAATCAGTCAAACTGAAAGACTCAGGAGGTTGTTGGCATCTAGAAAGGCACACTGGGTATTGTTCAGAGGTCCAAACTGAAAGTGGGTGCAGGCGGAGATCTGGGCAGGGTGGATGGGTTTGCTGGTCAATGTTGGGTGGTTAAAGCCGTGGAGGAGGCCCCAGACAGAAGTTGGATCCAGGTATATGGATATTTGTTGAGTTTCAGCAATCAAACTCAAGAAACGGGTAAGGAATAGAATTCAGACTAAGCGAATAGGAACAGTAATGTAACTGGCAACAGGTATCTAAATAACCCAATAAAGTATTATTCCCAAGGCAGGTGCTAGTTGTTTTCTGCTCTGGTTTAACTCCATTCCTTCCACTGCCTGCCAAAATAAAGTACAAAACAACTTTTCTTTGTATTATACAGGTAATACATGCTCATTATAGAAGACAGAAGATATGGACCAACAAAAAGAAAAAAATTAAAATCACTCATAGGCCTATCTTCCTGTGAGGGCCTCTGATAACAGCATATATTCTTCTGGACTTCATTCTCTGTATATATAAATGTACCCATATATTGAAAAATTTGTGATTCATGGTGTTATATTCCTTTTTAACTTGGTTTTGTTTAATAGTATACCATGATCACCTTTCTACATCAATAATTATCTTTCTTCAGTAATCTTAATGGGTTTGTAATATCTTGAATAGCTGAACCATCATTTATTTAACTCAATTTTTTGAATGCTTAAAGTTTTTGTTTCGGTTTTCTCCATTGTAAACAATTCTTGGATAAATATTCTTCAGACCACTGGGTCCTCAAAAGAGTTCTAAAATTTCAACCATTCTTTAATAATATAGTAAAAATATGTAATTCCAGTATATAAGTTAAAAAAAGTCCTCTAAAATAATAAAGCCCAATTTGAAAGCCAAATTATAACCTAGTCAAATTACAATTTATAGTGAAAATACAGTCTGAAAAACAACTACAAGATTTACTTTGCTTTCACAAATGGTAAATTCCCCTGGAAGGCTAAGAACCCACTGTTCTGTAGTCTGATATATTCATCTTCCTATTTTAGTTATGCGCAATCAAGGCAGCCTGAGGCTGATCCTCAATAGCAAACTCTGGGCTCAAATGGAGATTCAAAGAGCAAACCACAAAAATTTACGAATAACTGCTACTGATTTAGAAGACTGTAGCATCAAAGTGTTTTTAATTCAGGTAAGTGACAATTTCAGTGATAGAGGATTACCCTAATGTATTTATAGATCTCTGCAATTACTAATTTGGTTTTATAAAAAAAATTTATTATAATAACCTACACCATTGGCAAAAAATCAGCTATTCATTATGGTTGTTTACAGTATAATATAAGACCTAAATTTTATATGAAATTTAGAGATTAACACCAAAATCTATAGTAATTATTGGTACCTGTCCGAAGACATTTGTATTGATATATGCTGTCAAATCTCTACATTTTTCTTTACTATTGAAATTATGTCAACAATCTTACTGAGTTACCAAGTTACTGAGTTGTCAAGATTGGTTTCTGGAAGGCCAGCAGAACCCACAGCCCGGTGCTTGTACTGCATGCTGAAATTAAGAAGGCCTTGAGATCACTGCAAAGGAACCAGTGAGAAATGGAAAAACACAGGGCCAGCAAGTTAAAAGAACCAGTCCAGTGGCAAATTCCAATTCTGGACATGAGTCAGTCTCCAAGGTAACAGGATGGGAGCACAGCTTTAGCTGTTTCCCGGCGGCAGGAATGCTTGACCTCAAATTCAAGATCCAGGCACAAGAGAGTGAGCTGGCAGGAATCAGATCAGAAAAAAGGCTGGGTTTCCCCTATGAGCTGAGACTCAGAAGACTGGAGGAGACTGAATACTCACGTGACTCAGGCAGAAGGTGACAATACAAGTAAATTGGCATTTATACAGTAATGGAAAGAAAAGTTGGCAAGGGTCCACTGATAAAAAACCAAAGGTTTTATTAACTACCAGTAAATGCACTGTTAGGTGTAAGTAATGTTGAGTGTTACGATGTTAGAGTAAAATGATGCCCAAATCCTGTTTACCATTTAGGGAGATAATACTTGATACTCTGCCAGGCCAGATCCCCCTGGCTTTGAGTGGGTAAGGCAGCCTGCCTGAGACTGAGACTGTAACTGTGACAAGATTCTGCTGCAAAATATCTGACCCATGCTGACTTTTTAAATTATAGGGTATTTTTTAGAGATTAGCAAATGAAATGCAATAAACAACACTCAGGGGCCGGCCGGTGGCCGAGTGGTTAAGTTTTCTCGCTCCCGCTATGGCGGCCCAATGTTTCGCCAGTTCTGATCCTGGGCGCAGACATGGCACCGCTCATCAGGCCATGCTGAGGCAGTGTCCCCCATGCCACAACTAGAAGGACTCACCACTAAAATATACAGCTATGTACTGGGGGGATTTGGGGAGAAAAAGAAAAAAAAAAGATTAGCAACAGTTGTTAGCTCAAGTGCCAATCTGTAAGAAAAAAAAAAAAATCACCCAAATTCCACTCCCAAATGTCACTATTAACATTTTGGTCTCCTACTATATTTTAGTATATATACGTGTGTGTGTATACGTTTATACACATGCACCATACTGTATACACTGTATGACCTTCAGGTAAGTTATTTTAACCTTCCCCAGTCTAATTTTACTCATCTGCCAAAGCCGAGTAAAAGAAAATAATATGCTTTATAAAGTGGTTGAGAAGACTAGATAGCCAATATTTGATTGTGAAATACACATATCTAACCTTCTTTTCACTTATCAATGAAAATGAGTGTTCTTGTGTTACTAGATAGTAGTTCATTCTTCAAAAAATCTTTTAATAGGTGAAAATATTCTATTCTGAGTACCATAATTTATTCCATTAATCTCACTTTGTTAAATTCCTAGATAATTTCCTGTGTTTCACTATTATAAATTTTGTAAGGAAGCTGAAAGGAATTCCCTGTGTACATACATGTTAATTTTCTTGGAAAAACGTTTTGACTTGTCTTGACAAATTTCTCTCCAGATAGACTGAACTGATTTTCATTCTCACTGGTATTTTCTTATGATGCTTTCTGGGAATTACAGTTTTCTTAAGCATTGTGAGTTTGTTTTCCAGAAAATATATCATTGTTATTTTATTTTTAACTTCTTGTTCTGAATTTCTTGAATGAAAACATCTGAGTGAATTTGTCAAAAGGAAATATATTGACTAATGAATGGTATGCTTAAAATTTAAGGTAAGAAAGTCAAGGTAGCAGAACAATATTTATATTTCAATTACAAATATTCTTTCAAAATTTGTTATTAACTTACTAAAGAAAAATTATACCTTTGCACATAATATACAACAAATATTTACTCAACACCTTCTGTGTAATATCTAATACAATGTGAGAAACAAAAATATTTTATTTAACTTAGTTTTTTTTCCCCCAAAAGTAATTAAGGCAACTTGAGAACATGCAAATGAAAAAATATAATTTAAGACCCTTCCCCCAAAAAGTTGGCCTGCAGTTGGTTCAACTCTTGGTTCTTGGCTTTGAAACATTTGATAGCTCTTTGGAGGATCAGCAAAAAGAAAAAATTTTCCAGATTTTCTTTGAAATTGTGAAAAGATACAAAAATGTAAACTACTGCCATGTTACCTTAAAGAGCATTGACTTTGATGACAGACCCTGGGATTCAGGTTCCAGGCAATTTGCCAACTTCCTGTGTAAACTCAGACAGGTCGTACCTTTCTGAGCCATAATTTCCTCATGTGGAAAGGGAAGAGGGAAACAAGTGTATATTGAATACCTGTACCACGAGCTTTTACTAACATAAATGCAATAAATAATTAACCCATGGTGTTATTGTAAGGACTAAATTTAAAAAAAGAATATAATAACAGTAAATGTTATACCAATGTAATTGTTACCATCAGTTTTTATAGCAACAATAAAAATAGAAAAATATTGAAAGCAGGGACTTCTGATGTGTTTATGGTACAATACCATGACTGCTCAAATGAGCTCTGCTTTTCCACAGGGCTATGCAGCTTGCAGGGGATGTCTAAGTAAAGTGATGTAAAGGAAATGGAAGTCTCTTTCTCCCTCTAGCCCTACAATTTTCTACAGTGTAAAATGTTGGAGGAAGGATAGTCTTAAATTCACATAGAAATTTTAAATCACATTTCATTCGATCAGAAAATTTCATTTTCTCAGTTTCAAATGCACAAATTAGGACCTCTTATAAAATTATCCTCTTGAGGATTCAATTTGGTTCAAGAGGAATTGGCTCTTTACCCTTTAGTTTTTAGGGCTATTTACATTCTGGATTTATAACATATAATTCCTTCCTTATTAATAGTGAAAGATTACGAATCTGTAAAATGTGGCTGTTATTAAGTTAGTTATATTCTTAACAACCTAATTTTCCTCATGCAGGCCAGTGCCAAAGATACAGGATATCTGTATGCAGCCATACATCATCGTCTTGTTGCACTTCGAAGCTTTGATAAGCAGAAAGATATAAATCAACCTGAAAGCCAGTCAGAAACAGCCCTCCAACAATTAAACTTCGATAGCTGTGATGAGGATGAGGATGATTTCATCCAGGTCACTAAAAATAGATCAGGTAAATAACTTTTCTTTTGTAAGTTCAGAGGTTTGAGAAAGAAATCTTATGCACAATCCTAATATATGAAATAGATTTTAAAAAAGTGGAACTGATCTGTTTTCAAGTGTGCAGGGATTAGAGCACTATCTGTTTGGATCTGAGGAGGGAGTGTGAAAATCACTGTCTTTTACATGTGGCCTTCATTAGGATTTTACCAAGAGTCAGCCTCATTGTAATGCCTATCATTTGCATATAAATTGATTAAAAAAAAAAATTACAATTTAAAGTATTACATTGCGACCCCGAAACTAATAATTTATTTATATTTCTCTTCACTTATTCTCATTCTCCTGTTATTGGCTATAATAGGAAAAAGTATTAATACTTGTAATGAAGCTACCAGGAAAATCTAGCTTCCCTTTTTGGAATTTGACTACTTTATTTTCAAGAACTTTCTTTGCCTGGGGCAGAAAGCACTATTTTATTGTGTCAGGATCCATGAATTGAGTAAGGTTGAAGTGGGACCAGTAGTAAACAGATTTTTAGGTTTTAGTGGTTGTCCTGATGAGGGCATTTAAATTAAAGTTCATCATTATTTTTAAAGAAAACCATTGTCAAGGAAATAATAAGCCCAGGTTTGTTATACAGATGTAGCTATTAAAGCTAATAAAGTCATCCAAGTATTTTCAGTAATAGTTTCATTTAGCCTTAAATTCTGCTCTACAGAGGACTGAGCAATATGCTTACAAAAATAGTATGTTAGCAAGCCATTTTCCAACTTTTAATCATTTTAAATCTTAAGGCTATTTTAAACATACATAATTTAAGAATCTGTCAAAGAATGTGTGCGGAACTTGAAGAAATATCTTCCTTTGCTTAATACTAAAAATGTAATCAAGAGGAAAAATGCACACACCATGCAGATCAGGATCATAGACTGCTTGACTCGGTGAGCCAGAGAACTAAATGAATATGATTTTTCTTGTTACTATTAAACAAATGGTTTATTACTTTTGGAAATGTATAAAATGTATAAATAAAATTATCTTTTGTTATTATACTGTTTATTTTGTAAACAATAAAATGGGGTCTATTAGAAAATGAGTTGGTATCCATTAAAAATGTTAACTTGCAATAAGGATTAAATGGCAAAATTCTTTCATCAACAAATGATACATGTTTATGAGTAGAATCTATATTCTATTATATTCCATTTTTGGAAAGGAGTGATTTGCAACTATCTTCATACAAAATGAGAAACAAGGGAAATAATGCAAAGTAAATGTCAATCATATGAACCTCCTTTCCTTGCTATTTTATCCCTTTTTCTCTTAGTACCTTCTCCAAGAGGTGTTGCATACAAATGCATAAATGTTATGGAAGCAATAAAAAGTCTAATATTTTAAACTTTGTTGCCCATGAGTTAAGGGTTTAATTATTCTGAAAATGTCATGTTTAAAATTAGCAACATTTCCAAATGTCACTTATAAAAATATAGAGTCTATATATTTCATTTCCTCACCAGTAATCATATTCATGAGTATTTATGTTCAGTTGTCCTCAATATTAAATCTAATATGAATATATTATATAATAATTATTTTAAATTTATATCACAGATTCTTCTAGATGGACCCACAGACAGTCGGTTGCCTGTTCATGAGTGCTATCTGTTATAAACATGACATCTACAGAAAGATCACCTTACTGAGAAAACTAAACCATCCTAACTAAATGGGAAGATCCTGTTCATTCCTTGAAGAGTTTTTATAGAAAAGTTCAAGAAATATAATTTGTTGCAATTAAAATTTTTCTCTTATGTAGTCTCATAATTCTGAGATTTTACATTTTGATTATTGTGGGGAAAATGACAGAATTTAAGAAATACATAGACTTTGGAAGTTCAAAATTTATCATTTTTGAAGAAGTTAATTTAGAATAGGATTTGATAACTAATTTGGACTATGCATCACATTGATGGATACAACAGAATTATAAATTGCTGGATTTGATAAATATCTAACTAAATATTTATTTTTTCAGTCAAGCATTGGCCATAAAACAAATATTTTACAACATTTCCAGAGTCATTTCTTTGAAAAACACTATAACTACATGATAACATTTCATTAAATCATGCTTTCCTTCTGGGAAATGTATATTTTCATTTAGCCTTTGGATTTTCTAATACTGTAAGATTATATATTCATGGTATGAATTCCTTTAAAGAGAATATTTGTTCTTGGACTCGTATCTATTGTACCTTGTATATGCTGACGCACAGTCAGCATCCAATAGTTGGTGAAGGAATGAATAAAATATATTACCTATGTATCAAAACAGTAAGTATAGAAAAAGTGACATATGTTAACTTTAGTTGTTCTTTGCTTTATGTAATTAAATTGTGATTAATATTCTAGTTGGTGTGGCTGTATAGAGACTTTTTTAAAAACAGATATATCATATATAGCCTAGTGAACTTTTCTCTTAAATGCTGTTATTATGGTAGACTACAGTAATTTCAACAATCATGCAAGAGTTTTGATGCCCCTCTTTTGAGATTTGTTTCAGAGATACTTCATGAGTTATATAGGAAAATTAGTCTCAGTACTTATAGCCATATTTCATTTTTCAATCCAGTTTTATCACTCCATGGCTTCAAAATGACTTTTGATTGTGACCCCCTAAACAATTCCCCTATTAGAGGTATCTTAGTCTGCTCAGGCTGCCATAACAAAATACCACAGACTGGGTGGCTTCAACAACAGACATTTATTTCTCGAAGTCCTGGAGGCTGGGAAGACCAAAATCAGGGTGCTGGCAAAGTAGGTTTCATTCTGAGGCTTCTTCTCTTGGCTGGTAGGGGGCCAGCATCTCACTGTTATGCTCACATGACGGCTTCTTTGTGGGAGCACAGGGAGAGGAGAGAACAAGTTCTCTGATGTCTCTTTTTATGAGGGCATTAATCCCAGTAGACCAGGGCCCTACTCTCATAATCTCATCTAACCCTAATTACCCCCTAAAGTTCCATATCATCACATGGGGGGCTAGGGCTTCAATGTATGAATTTGGGGAGAACAGACATTCAGTCCATAACAAGGAGATGATTCACAATTCCAAAATGATTTCTGAAAATGTTTTGAACAATGACGACATATTTGGAATAATACTACAACTTCACAAAATTTTACTTCGAAGAACAATATTCATTTGGTTTTTTTCCTTCTTCTCCTCAAAGCCTCCCAGTACACAGTTGTGTATTCTAGTTGCAGGTCCTTCTGGTTCTGCTGTGTAGGACGCCACCTCAGCACAGTTTGACTAGCAGTGGTAGGTCCAAGCCCAGAATCTGAACTTGTGAAACCCTGGGCTGCGAAAGCAGGGTGCGTGAACTTAACCACTCAGCCACAGGGCCAGGCCCACAATATTCATTTGGATGTATATATGTGAATACATATTTTTTTAAACTTACATCACTTTATTTTTAGTATTAAAAGTAATTATATATATGTATTTATTGTCAAACCTGAGCTAATGCTTGCAAGTTTACTTTAGCTTATGAAAACTGAATTAACTCTTTTAGACTATAATTTAGTTAGTATGTTAATTATTCAAAGTTTTGCTCTTTCCCTATAACGCAGCAACTATAACTTATTAAATGTTAGCCCCTAAGAGAAGCCCAGTCATTCTTCCACTGACTCTGGAAGAAACATAGTAAATAAAATCTTTTATTTCTCAACTAAGCAATGACTCAGGAAATAGAATAAAAGTTAATGTGAGAGAGGAAGAGGGGAAAGATAGAGAGAAGGAAAAAAAACAGAGAAAAGAAAAGCTTTAGTATGAATGGAAGAATAAAAAGAATGGAAAAACAGAAGTTTAAAGTTGGGTTTTTTTTTTAATCCAAAAGAGTGACTCTGATGCAGAACACACTCAGTGAAAAATTTTCATTAGAAGCACAGCATAAACAGGGAGATATCTGGAGAAGATGATAAAGAATTGGTTCTCTCTTCTTATCAGAACTTAGCTGATACGGGAACATTGTGATTGCCCTAAATTGTTAAAGTAAAGCAGAGAATAGAGATCTTTATCTTCCTGACCTGTTCATTCTTGCCCCTACCTTAGGGTGGAGATGAAGCAATATTTTTTCAATGCCTCAAACATTTTAATATAATTTGAATTCATTCTTTCCTTCTGTGATTTCCCTTGTACTTCTTTGCATATGCCAAGCAAAAAAATTAGACCACCTCAATTTCTGATCTATATAGAAATGCCAGTGCAACAGAACCAAAATAGAATATCAGGAAGGCAGAGAGAGAAAGAGTGAAAATTTCCAGATTATGACATGGCTACTAACAGCAGAAACATGATATTTAGCTTACAACTTTCAACCCATTTCCTGTCCACTCTACTATTCCTTCTTATAATCTTTATGCAAATATTTGGTAATATTTTGGGAGGATAATAAAAATATTTTATAGTTTCTCTTTTTCCTATATCTTCCCCTGGCTGTCTCCTTTTTGGCTTTTCTATATCCTCTGTCCCCCGTTAATGTGAAGAGATCAATCACACAATGATATTCATTTTCACAAGTTATTAGGTAGGTGATTTCAAAGCACACATCCTCTTAGATTTCCACAGAAGCTGCTTTTATTAAAATTTACTTAGATAACTATTGCCCAAATAGATATATGTTTAATATTATAGCTAATTACATATCTTATATTAAGATAATCTAAACATTCTCCTCTTTCAACAGGACTTTACCAAGTTATTCAGCTTAATTATGGACCATCAAAATGTTCTCTCTTAAAATATTATTTTATATCCATTACTGCCAAAGACAGGAACATTTAGTCCCCAGGGATTAATATCCTATACAGGTCTTGGAGTATGTGGATGTCACAAAAAAAAGGAGGAGTGTATATCTTTCACGGAGTCAGAATGTACATGAAGTGAGCTGGAAGGAGTTCTAGGGGTTGGGAAAGCTACATCTTAACTTTTGTAAATCTTCAAATTGTGAATATCACAATGATATGTAATTTTTCCCATAAAATATTGACAATTAAGCTTTCTTGAGATGTGGCTACCAGGTGGTTGGGTAGTCTCATTCACTAGAAAAGTACACCAGCCTTGCCATAGATGGGGTTCAAGTTTGAAACTCAGTAACGTTACCGATTATTTTAGCTGCTTGAGGGTAGTTGAAACTGATATTTAATCCATGAATGCCAGTACTTTCCTTTGGTCTGTTTTGCAACAGCCAGATAATACCCACAGTACTGGAGCTGACAAACTGGAATACATAAACACACCTGTAGTTTCTAAGATGATGTCTGGAAACTATGGCATTGGAGGAGTTATTGAAATAACTAGCAAATGCCTAATAAAGACTTGATGATATAATAGTTCTCAAAAAATTAGAGGATTACCAAAACTTCACACTTTCTGCCAATCTGGTGGATACAAAAGACCATTTCTCTATTACCTTAATTTGTGCTTTTCTGATTCCTAATAAGGTCGAGTATCTTTCATTTATTCATTACTTGTGTTTCCGCTAAGAAATTCCTATTCATAATCTTTGAGAAGCTAATCATGCCATTTTCTCCTTTTAGTGGCTTCCTAGCAAATACAGGATAAAAGCCAAGTTCCTAAGCATGGATCTATCACTTTTCATGTCTTTCCTCCTGTCTACCTGTCTAGCCTCACCTCCCAATGTTGCCTGCCTCCCTCTAAATTCTCTAGGAATTCAGAACTGCTATTTCATTGCTCCATGCCTTTGTTCAGGCTGTTTCCTCTGTGGAATTCCTTTCTCACTCTTGCTGATTCTGGTTAATACCTACTCATTCTGTAAGGCTTAACTTATGACATTTCCAGAAAACTTTCCCTAATTCCTCTTAGGCTGAGTTAAGACCTGTTCCTCCAAATTCCTATAGCATCCCGTGTATAACTCTACCACTGCACAGACTTTATGTTCCTCCAAAGGGAGACTGCCTTTTTATTTATCATTTTATCTCTAGCACACAGCAGGGTGCCTGGCCCATAGCGGCCAATCAAATATAATTTGGTCTCCGTTAACATGTGTTGTATGTATAAGACTCAAGAGGTATTATCCAATAGGAAGTTAGAAATAAGGATCTGAAGCTCAGGAGACAGTCTGGGCTAGAGATACTGGTAGTAGTTGAAGTCATGGAAGAGGAAAGAGGCTAATATTTGCCAACTGTATACTTTGTAATGGGCACACAGCTATTACAATGTTACAAAGGTGCTATTATATTTTATAAATGAAGAAGCAGGCTCAGAAAGGTTAAGGAACTAGTCCAAGGTTGAAAAAGGTATTAAATGTTTAAGCTGGGATTTGAACCAACGTCTTTTTAAAATCCAAAACCCAAGCTCTTTTCATTACACAATATTAGATGAACTCATGAAGAAGTGTGGAGAGAGAGAAGGGAAAGAAAGGATGGGGAAGGGAAGGGAAGAGAAGGGAAGGATAGATCCTGAAGATGAGCTTGGGAAGAACCCAGAAAGGGGACAGAGAGATGGGAGAAACTCCATTAGGTACTGGTGTATCAGGAGCCAGAGTAAAAAATTTCAAGAGAAAATGACAATCATTTCAAATGCTGCAGAAAGATCAAGTCATTTTAAGGGCTGAAAAATGTCTTCTGAGTTTACAATTGAATCTTTGGTCAACTTGGCAAGAGCACTAATTAGTCAAGTGGTGGGGAGAAACTAGATTACCATAGGTTAAGGAATGAACAGGAGGCAGGGATGTGGCAATGATGACCAGACTACTCTTCCAAGAATCTTAGCTATAAAGGGAAGGTAGGCAATATGTAAAGAGCTAGGGCTTAAAAGTTTGTGTATTTTTTTTTTTTTTGAGGAAGATTAGCCCTGAGCTAGCTGTTGCCAATCCTCCTCTTTTTGCTGACCAAGACTGGCCCTGAGCTAACATCTGTGCCCATCTTCCTCTACTTTATATGTGGGACGCCTGCCACAGCATGGCTTGCCACGCAGTGCCATGTCCTCACCTAGGATCCGAACCGGCAAACCCTGGGCTGCGGAAGCAGAACGAGCGCACTTAAACGCTGCGCCACCGGGGCCAGCACCTAAAAGTTTTTTTTTTTTTTTTTTTTTAAAGTTTAAGATATCATAGACATAAGCATATTTAAATATTGAAGAAGAAAGTCCAGGAGAGAGGGAGAACTAAAGTATATTAAAGGGGATAACTTGGAGTAACATTTTTGAGGACTGGGAAGGAGATAGGATTCAAAAATAACAATGGACAAAGGGCTCTCTTAACTGAGAAGATGTCACTGTAGGTGAGTTTGTAGCTGGAAATGGGGGAGATCCAAAACTTTGAGTTCTTATCTTTGAAATGGGTAGACAACACATGCATGACAAAACTCATAGATTTTGATCTAAAACAGGCTTTCTAGATTCATTTTTTCCTAACAAATGGATCAACTGACATTCTCCTGTTTACCCAAGCTTTAAACCTTGGTGTCAATGGTGACTTCTCCCTTTTCTTCCTTCCTAAAATCTAATGAATTATGAAGTGTTGAAATAGTAAGAGTAGAAAGGACTTTGAGGATGTTCAAGTTATAAATGAGTAACTCATGTCCCACAGAAGTTAAGAAATGTGCTTAAGTTTCCACTACAAGTCAATATTAGCAGCTGCTGTGAGGCAAAGCTCCTGGCCAGAAGGGGTCAGTGACCTACTTAAAATAGACATCTATCAGACTCCATTGTGTATTTCCCAATCTAATACACTACCTGCCACATAGCAGGGACTCAAATAACATTCAATGAACCAATGAATAAACGTCGGTGGTGGTGCCTAGCCGATTCACATATTCAGAATCAACTTGGGCTTGACAGAACCTTGGCATCACCCTAGTTCAACTCCCTCATTTTATAGAGGAGGAATCTGAGGCTCAGAAAGATGAAGTAATCTGCCCAAAGTTCAAAAGCTCGTTACTGATAGTGCTGGGACTACAAAGCAGCAAAGAGGGTGCCAAAGCAAGTGGATCTAAGGAGCAGGAGAGAGAAACACTAGGAGGTGCACTGCCATCTGACTCTCCCCTTCTAACAGGAGCATTTTCTTCTATTTCCATTACAACTACCCTAGCCCAGGTCTATGTGTAACTATTCCAACTGCACCCAATCCTCCCTTCCTCCTCTTGCCTCCCAAACTGTCCAACGTTCCAAGCCAGATCAATAGTCATCAAACATTGCTTTGAGGACTCACTTCTTTCTAGTAAAAAGCCTTCAAAAAACTACTGCCTATTGGATAAAGTCCAAATTAACATTCTTAATCCTTCATTCCTTTCCTGTTCAACTTTTCAACCTTATCTCCTCATCTAGAAACGCTCCACTTGGCCAGGCTCCTCTATCCATAATCCTGTAATTTCCTCGAGGTCTACCCCTCTTTCTTCCTCTGCACTTAAAGAGTTTTTTGGTGGTCTGCAGGGGCTGCGACCTGTGCAGCTCTTAGATGGGCCCGGCGCTTGGGTCTCTGCTCTCTGCCCGTCTTGCAATTCTTCCTAACTTCGGAACAAGGGGCTTCATATTTTCATTTTGCACGAGGCCTCTCAAATTATGCAGTTGGTCCTGGTAAGTCTCCTCAGCCCCTAGCCCAGCGTTGGAAATACCAGCCATTGAACACGAGTTGGTTGAATGAACGAACAAAGGGGCCTACTCTTAACTGAAACAACGAAACGGTCTACACTTACGCGGTCTAGTCTTACGCGCAACAATGAAAAAGGCCGGAACCCAAACAAGATGCCCGGCACCCGCCTTCCCGCCAGGCGCTCAAAACCCCAGCCGCTTCCCGCGCCGCCTCAGACCGGTTCCAGCTGGATTCCAAAGGCAGCTCGAACGCCAAATAGAATTCCAGCCCTTCGCTTGGCCGCAGCCAATCGCCGCAGCTCCTCTGGCTCCAAAACCTCAGCGGGCTCTGATTGGCTGAGAGCGTTGACGGGGGTGGTCTTAGAGCGACCTCGGGGAAGGAGGCGGAGGGAGAGGTCGGCCGGCGGGCGGCGAAGTGGCCACTGCGCAGGCGTGGATGGAAACGGGAACGCAAACAAACAAAACCCGGTACTCTGAGGCCTCCAGCTCTTCCCCGCCCACCTTTCCCCCGCGTGGGATCTCCCGCCTTCCAATCGCCCGGCTTTCTCCGCCCCCGTCAACGTCTGGGCACGTCCCCCTCGCAGCGCGGGCCACGCGCCACTGTGCACTTAACCTCTGCCCGCCCGGTGCCGACTTAGAGGCCGGGGCG
Organism: Equus quagga; assembly: GCF_021613505.1. NCBI lineage: Eukaryota > Metazoa > Chordata > Mammalia > Perissodactyla > Equidae > Equus > Equus quagga. Next base: position 92,536,757 of record NC_060275.1, read on the forward strand.
GCGCGGGCAGCGGGCACTCCTGGCGGCGGGGAGCGGAGGCGGGAGCCTGGGCCTGCAGCCCCGGCCACGCCGATGATGACTTGCTACCGGGGCTTTCTGCTGGGCAGCTGTCGTCGCGTGGCGGGCGGCCGGGCGGCGGCGCTGAGGGGGCCGGGCGCAGGAGGCCCCGCCGCGCGGCCGCAGCTCGGCGGTGACGGCGGCGGCCGGCGGCACCTGGGGCAGGGTCAGCCGCGCGAGCTGGCGGGCTGTGGCAGCCGCCCCGAAGGCGGCTTCCGCCCGTCCCGGGTGGTGGTAGTGGCCAAAACCACCCGGTACGAGTTCGAGCAGCAGCGGTACCGTTACGCGGAGCTCTCGGAGGAGGACCTGAAGCAGCTGGTGGGTCCCGGCGGCCCCGCCGTTGGGTCTGGGCTCGGCCGCGGCTTTGGGGAGCGGCCGCGCCCTCTCGGGCGAGACCTCTCGGGACGACCTTTCTTCCCAGGGCACCCCAGATGCCCTGCCTGCCCTGCTCGCTGTCCCCACTCCCTCTGGCTTCGCTCGTAGGGCCCCCCCTTGCCTCTGTGTGTGTGTGTGTGGCAGAGAGAGGGGTCACTGTTAGGGCAGAGATTCCCTGGGCGGGGGCGTCTGGAGGGAGCATTGGATGGGGAAGCGGGGCTTTCACAGCGGGAGGAGTTTGGGGATTCATTTGTGCCCTCGGCACCCCCACCCCCTTGTCGGGAATGGCGACAGCAGCCCCAGGAAAGGTGGGCGGCTGGCTGACGTCTGGACGGTCTGGAATAGCTCCCCAGGCCGTGCAGAGAAAGGGGGCCCCGGGGCGCCGCTGCGGGCCGCGACAAAGAGGGCCCGGGGACCGCGGACACACCCCCTCCTGCTCTGCGGGACTGCGGGGCCTGGGGCGCTCCGCAAAGCCGGTCTGAGTGAGTGAGCCTTCTCCGAGCTGGGACGTGGTCGTCAGACGAGGTCGTAGCAGTTTGTTTTAAAAGCCCACGTGTCTTTGGTGTCAGGAAAAGCGAGGGAGAAAATCTGACTTTGAATAGTGTATGTTATTAAGTAGAAAGGTCAAGACAAAGGGCAGGTAAACCTGCTAATTATGGAATAAAGAGCCTACGTCTATAATGTAGACCTCTAGGGTAGGTTATATTTGGAATACATATTGATTAATATCTTTGCAAAATATATGAATCCATCCAAGAAAAAAAAAACCCTGAATATTCTCTCCCTTCACTCTCCTTTAGAAACTTTTGATTCCATGCCCCCACCCGTCAACTTTAGGATAAGCAGAGTGGAGATGCTAGCATGCACAGTATGTCCAGAAAAGTCTCTGTTGGAAATCTCTAATTGTTGACACTGCACCAAAAGGCTTTGGAATTAGTTGCCTATAACCATCATCTTGTAGAATTCTGTGCAAGAGTAGACAGCCTGTCCTAAACTTCTCGTTTGTAATCTTCAGCAAAATTTTTTTGTAATATTTTGTAGAGGTATCAAAATGAAATTGTAAATCATCTTTTAAGTACTAAATCTATTTTCAGCGTTAAATTTCTTGATTCTTTAATGATGTATCTGATGGAAGTGCTGGCTGCAGATTTGTTTTTCTCTTTTCCCTGAGTGTTTGAAGGTGGCAGTTTATAGAAAACATTTGCATCATTTAAAGAGTAAATCAACAGTTTGAGCAGGAGGTTGGGGTAGTTGAGTTTGTGTTAGGGAGTGAAATTGGGGTGACACGGAATAGTAATGTTAGAAAAAAGTGTTTCTATTTTGGGAAGGAGATGTGTCTCTTTGTGTTGTACTCCTAATTTTGCAAAATCTGCTTTTTACAAATTGTCAAATACTATATACCCATAAATATGTACTTCATACAATATTTTGGAAGCCTCCCACAACAATTTAAAGTAGAACACGTGAGTGACATGTTCAGCGTGTGGGGTTGGGGGTTGGGAGCTTGGAGTTCTAGCCTCAGTTCTGTGTGGTTAAGTTTCTATGAGTCTTTTTGACCTCTCTGGGCTTTATGGGTGAAATGATGCTTTTTGTGTAGTACTGTCAGTTTTCAGAGTGATTTCACCTAGTTCAGCGTGTGAAAACTAGAGTTGGACTAGTCGCCTCCAAGGCCCTTTCCAGCACTGGCATTTTGAATCTCTGGATAACTTTTTCAAGGTCTCAAGAAAATGGGTGACCTCTGCATCAGATTAATTCTTGGACCTCTGAACTAGATTGCTATTAGTCAGAACTTTTTAAATGTAGGCAAATCAATAAGTCTAAAAATCAAACTACCTAACGCACCCGCTCTGCATATCTGAAGGGAAATCTCTAATAGGTAAATATTTGTCTGTCACCAGGTAGTGCTGTTTGGGATAAGAAAACTTTGAAGTAAAACTTCTGGACTATAGAACACAGTTTTGAAATAGTTCTCATTTCAGTTAAACTTTGTGGGTTAGTTCCTTACTGATTTGAGTTTTATCATTTATGTTAAAGCCAGTATTCAGAATGGAATAGCGTTAGGTGGAGCCCAGACCAAAAATCAGGAACAAGCCAAAGAATACTAGGCTGTGTGAAGTTGTTCTAAAATGGGGTTCTGTAATAGGAATGGTGAGATGATTAATATTATTTGCTATTTTGCTCAATAGACGGTACTAAGGTATATGAATCATGTGCATTAGGTATAGAAGAAAGTGGCTATGTGCATACTTGAGTCTTCTGGCACCATGGCTACTATGTCTATAATGTGTGGTAACCGGAAGTTTTGTATCAGAGGGTTCCCTTTTGTGGTGGTGGTGGAGGTTTTGTTGCAAAATAGATCTCCATTAGGTTACTTGTTAAAATGCAAATGGAAGATGAGGGATGGAGTGCTGGTATAATTTTATACCTTGAAGCCTCATGGTTTTCTAACTCTGTAGAAACTTAAACAATTAGAGGAAATACCTAGGTGATAAAGCCTGTACAAAATAGGTTTACTTCCTTCAGACTGGGTCAAAGTTTGACTTTCAGTTACTCTCTCATATTGGTTACATTGCTTTATTTTTAAATCCTGCTTTTCCCTTCCCCTAAGTAATGGGTGACTTTTCTTGTGACTAGAGGATTCTAGTCAAGGATTTTACCTCTCTGCCAGCTCTACCAACTCTGCCAGCTCTTGCCCTTGCAAGGGCTAATTAAACTATTATTACAGTTTACTTGCATCATAAGAGCTGTTGGTGTTGGCAGATGTGGAACTTTTCTTAACAGGGTCTTTGACACTTACAAATTAGACCTTTGCACGAATTGAACCTGATTGGAAAGGATTTTGTCATCGTGAAAATGCCTATTGGCCAAAAAGAAGGTTTTATTTAAGAATATTGTATTATATACCAGATAAGAAATGAGCAGTTTCCATTCCTCTCTCCCCGCATGCCAAGTCTTAGAACCCCAGAGACGGCTCCCTTTATTGGTTCCCATTTTTAGTTTTTTTAAAAAATTATTTTCATAATGGGATAGAATAATTTCATTTCAGTTCCTCTATTATTGGATTAAATTATTCCTAGTTATTGTCGTCTTAGCAGATTAGGGAAATGTAGCACCTTGGATTTTGTTTCTCTGACTCTGTTTCTGAAAACAGTGGTGTAGCTTAGGTTGTAGTTCTTGGGCATTGCATTGCCACATGGTGTGCAATGAGTGTAGTGTATGCAATATGAGTCTTTATCAAGTTAAAGAACATGATCTGGAGTACGGCCAGAGTTTTCTAACGGAATGTCACTCCTCTCACATCTTATAGACACAGGCACCAGAGTGGTCTATCTAAAGTGAACAGCTGGCCACTTTATTCCTTTGCTTGAAATTCCTCAAAAGCATCCCCATAACCTGTAGAGTCACCTGGGAAATTCAAAATGCAAATGCCTGAACCTTAGCCCCCCAGATTCTGATTCAGTTGGTGGAGAATTCCCAGACTCTCCCTTTCTGAACCACATCCTTAAGGTTGCTGGCTCTTTGTCCAGAGTTCTGCATTTTTAACAAGCTCCAGGTTTGCAAGTGGTCCTCAGATCACACTTTGAGAAACACTGCCATAGGCTAACTGTCATGATCCTTAATACGCCAAAGAAGGCCCTTCATGAATTGGCTCCTGTCTACTTCTTGAGCTTTATTTCTGATCAATTCTTGCCTTGAACTTCATTTTCTGTTCATTTCAGGCTGCTTTAATTTGCATTAGAAGTTGTGCTGATTTTATTTTGTCTATTTATGGATCAGTAGTGCAATAAAATGGTTCAAAATGTAAAAGATACAGATGGGTATCCAACAAAGTCTTTCTCTTGTCACTGGGCACTCAGTTTTTGTTCCTGGAAGTAACCAGTGTTATCAATTTCTTGTGTTTCCTTCCAGAAATAATGTATACATACAAATTAACACAGTGAAATAGTCCTTTGTCCATCCCTTTTTATCCAATGGTAACATACTATTTAAGCTATCGTGCACCTTGTTCTTTTTTTTTTTTTAAAGGTATGTATATTCCATTGTGTGCATATGCCTTAATTTTTAAAGTACATTCTGTAATGAATAATGTATGTTAATTTATACATGTACAAATCAAGCTCTAAGATAAATACCTAAAAGTGGAATTGCTGAGTAAAAAGGTGTGTGCATTTGAAATTTTAATAGGTGTTGCCAAATGCTTCCCTTAGAGGCTGGCCCAATGTATACCATCCCCAGCAATGTATGAAGGTGATTGTTTTTCCATAAGCACTTTATCACATTTTGGGGTCTTTGCCAACCTGGTAGGGGAAAAGTGGTCTTTCAGGGTGGTTTGCTTTGCATCCGTCAGTGTCTTTCCTTTTGCAGCCCCCTTTGCTTTGAATGCTCCTCTATCTTCTAGCCAATTCCTGTTCTTCCTTTGAGGTCAAGCTCAGACATTACTCTCACAGGAAGCCATCCTTGATAACCTTGCTGTGCCTCTCTCTGGCTGCCAGGGTTGTGTTAGGTGTTCTTCACTTTAGCTTCATAATACTTAAAGTTTTTGAATTTTTCACTTTAGAGTATAATCTGGGATTATTTTCGTCTCTAGATTTGATGGCAAGGACTGCATCTTAGTCATCATCTTCTTGGCCACTCCATCCCCACTAAAAAAGATGATATCTTTCTCATGTTTTTAAAAATCATTTTTAGTTTTTTTGTCTGAGGCTTCCAGTCCAGGGCTTTATTTCCAACTGTCACTCTTCCAGAAGATGTTAGCTGGTGAAAGCTTAAGGTGGAGGTTACCAGTGTGAATTCCCAGAAAGAGGTTTCATGGTTGAATATATTTGAGAAACATGAGGCTAAACAAAAGATGGTTTTTATATGACCATGGACTTTTTCTTTTTTGGGGGTAGAAAACATTTTAAATTTTGTGGAACACAACTTGGAAAATAGAGGCTTTATTTGCAGTTAAATACAAGACTCATAAAGATGTAAAAAAGGATTGAATATCACTGTAGCTGAAATTCCACCATTAACAGAATCATCATTGACCAACGTGCTTTAAAGTCCTGATTTTCAGCCTTCACTGTGTATCAGGATTACCTGGGAGAGGTTTTAAAAAAAACAAGTATGTGGACAGACATGATATTGTAAATAACAGTTTTTTACTGTGATTACTTTTCCTATATTCTTAATTATATGAATTAAGCTCTGTGTAAAAAAAAGTGTTTATCAATGCACATTAATATTTTTTCAGCTAGTATAAGTTGAGTTTGTTTCACTATCATTGACCTTTGTAATATGTAACAGAAATGTGTATTTCAAATATCAGCGAGTGTGTCATTTATTTCATGCCTTAGGAATATTTATTACATATATATATTACAATAAACCGCTGGATGTGGATTGTGCAAGAATCAGTAGATCAACCTCTGTAAAACATTTGCTTTCAAGGAGAGTTCAACCAGTTGCCTCTCTTCTTCCTAACTGAAAGTTGGTAGAATTAGGACATGATAAGGAACGGAATAGTTCTTGACCTGTGTAACTTAATCATTATAATCAAGGCTTAGTGGCCTGATGAGTATTTACAGTTCTCATGCAGGAGTAAAATGTAAGTGGACAAGTCCTGGATTAAGAGTAGGAGATCTGAGTTTTGATCCTGGCACCACAGTCTGTTGTCTTTGTAAACTTGAGTGAGTAACCCAACCTCCCTCCCTCCCTCCCTCCCTCTCTTAGCCTCTTTGGTTTTGAAATAGGTATAATAATGTCTGCTTTTCCTTTTGTACATAATTTTTAGGAAGATCAAATTAATCTATAATTTATGTAATTTAATTTAAAGCAGAATAATTATAAGTTTACAGCCACAATAATGATTATTATGTGAATGTCACTGTTATATTTATTAAATTATGTACCTAAAATGGCACTGACTTGATCACTTCAGAGTAGGTTCTTTTACTAAGATAGACCCCTGAAGTAAGTGAAGAGTTGTTGAATTTAACTTTGCTTCGGTGGTATTTTGTGTGTTTTTCGTTTTTGAGCTAATTTCTTGTGCAGTTCTTGTGCAGTTATAGTTTTGAATTTTTTACTTTCTATTAAGTATTTTTGTAGTAGAGAAAATAATTATAAAAATTATTATCTGCTTTAAAAATATGTGCTTATAGTGTTACTGTTGCCAACATTCAGGAAGTTTGTTGATTGACTTAATTTGTTCAAAGTGTCACTTTTAAATATTTTTTCACCAACCCATTCATTGAGCACCTGATAAGTGCTGGACATCCTGTTAGGTTCTGGAGAATCAAAGGTGAATAAACAAGAGTTTCCAAATGTATGGAGAAAATATGTTAAATCATATTACAACTATTTATAAATGGTCCATGGGAATACAGAGAAGGGAGAGAATAATTTGGGGAAGGGTGGGGATGAAAGGGGAAAAAGAAGACCTTTGAATTTTTTTTCAACTTTTAGGTCATACTTTTTAGTGATATTTTTAAAGTTTAGATTTTCAGTTACAAAATATTTCTACCATATAGAAAAGTTTCAAAAAGTAACTAGACACCTGTGTATCCACCTCTCTAGATTTAACAGATATTTATTTTGCCATAATTGCTTCAGATATTTTGAAAGGAATTGTTAGTTATAACTAAAGCCCCATGCTTCCAACTTTTCCCCTCCCTACCTCCCTAGAGGTAACCACTAGTCTGAAGTTGTTATATGTATATCTTTCACATGCATATGTTATATATTTATTAATTATGACTGTGTCCATTAAAAATATATTATGGTTTTGTATCTTTAAAAGTTAACATCATATAGTCATATTCTTTAGAATATGTGCGTATTTAGAAATTTGCTTTTCTTATTCGCTGTTGGTTTTGAAACTTACCTATGTTGATATCTGTTAATTCACTTTAATTGCTATATGGTATTCTATTGTTTAGATGGTTAGGTCATTTCCAGTTTTCCCACTATTTAAAAAAATGCTGCAATTAGAAGTACAAATAATTTTCCCATAAGAATTGAACAACTCCCTGATTCCCCACTTCTCATCAGCATTTGGCAGACTTTCTCATCACATTGGCAAAAATGTTAGTGAAATGGTATCTTTTAAATTTTAGGGTATTTGAATTATTGAAGAATAAGGAAGAATTTATATTTGAAGGGAAGAGAACAATACTAGCGAGATGGTGGGAAAGTTCATTGTTTTGCCAACAAAAAGAACTCAGATTTTTTTTTTGTTTTTTTAAGATTGGCACCTGCACTAACATCTGTTGCCAATCTTATTTTTTTTTTCCCTTCTTCTCCCCAAAGTCCCCCCAGTACATGGTTGTATATTCTAGTTGTGAGTGCCCCTGGTTGTGCTGTATGGGACACTGCCTCAACATGAGCTGATGAGCAGTGCCATGTCTGCGCCTAGAATTGAACTTGCGAAACCCTGGGCCACTGAAGCGGAGCTTGCGAACTTTACTCGGCCACTGGGCTGGCCCCAGAACTCAAATGCTTTTTACTGTAATCCACAGTCAGAAAAATTTTATATCATGACTTGGTACATATACTCATTTTTGAAATAAAAGATAACATGAAACAATTTGGCCTTTTTACTTGTAGTATAGTTCATTTTCTCTTTAAGGGTAATGCTATTTGTGATCATTAGGTTGAAGTGGCAACCATTGTAAGGGCAGTTTGAAAATCATTGCTCAAGAGTAAGTATATTGAGGCTAAACCGGTAGGCTGGATCTTATGAAGGTGTTAAATGTTATGAGAAGGAGTTGGTTTTTGTGTGGTAGTGGTTTTCAATCTTTCAGCAGCAGAATACAACCCTTGCTCAGCCCTACTCTCTTTCCCCTTAGGAGTGGAGTGATCAGGGTCAGTTTTTCTAAGACTTCAGCATTCTGGGACTAGTATAAAAGCAGGCTTCTGGTGGTGGTGGTTAGATTGGGGGAATGGGAAGTAAAGATTATTAAAGAAGGAACTAGTTTAGAAATTCCAGAGGCAAGCTATTGGGTGAAACCAGATAAGAGTTGACATTGTCCGGAACTCAAGCAGTGGCAGTGCGAACATAAAGGACAGATTGGAGAAATAGTTTACAGGTATAATTATTGGACTTCACACTGACTGTGGAGATTGAGTGTGGGGGGGAATTAAAGGTGACACCTGGGTTTAATCTCTTGCTTAGGTAAATGAAATTATTACTAACTGATATATGGGAGTCAGAAGAGCAACTTTGAAGGAAGAATATATAATCAGATGGTTTGGGGAGAGGTAGTTGATCTACTTGCGGGTGCATATAAAGGTAGGCGTTTGAAAATCTGAGCCTGTAGCCAAGAGAAAAGCTTGAGGTAACAGGATAGATTTCCTAGTTACTGGTGTATACTTGGTAGATCAGGTCCCTGGAGTAGAGTGATAACTCAAGGAAAATGAAATGGGAGCAGATAATCAAGCCACAGGTGGAAATTTGAGCAATACCAACATAAGGGAGTAGGTAACCAAAATTAAAAAGAGGAATGCTCAAGTAGGAAGAGAACAATGGGGAAAGTAAAGGTGAGAGCCTGGGAGAAAGGATAAGTGGAATAGAAATAATCCAAAATAAATACCAAATATATGTAAAGAAATATTTAGGCTTCAGTGCACTAGGCCTGATCATGCTGAGTAGTTGACTTTCTAGCTGTTGATTAGGTGCCGCTAATCCTTGAAAGGCAATTTTGAGTCACACTTAGTGTAGTGTTTAGTTAAGTGTGTATGCTTTTGAGTGCTTAAATTATGCCTAGTGAGTTTACATACCAGACTGTCATTGTCCTATTTCCTTCCCTACTGATCTTTCATAGAAATTACATGGAGTACAAAATAGTAACACTCAACTGACTAATAAAACAAGTGTTAAGAATTTGTATCTGTAATACATTCGATTTTGGTCAAGTAAAAATGTCTGTGACCCTTTTTAATAAAAGTGTTTGGATCATTTAGAAAATAGCATAAATATTACATCTGACCCTAAGGTGGTTAAATTTGTGTCCAGTCAGAGTCCTCCTTTTCTCCTTTCGTGCTCTGGGGTTTTTTTTTTTTTTTCCGCTGATGAAGATTTGCCCTGAGCTGACATCCATGCCAGTCTTCCTCTGTTTTTTAGTATGTGGGCCACCAGCACAGCATGGCTGCTAACAGCAGTGTAGGTCTGACCCCAGGAACTGAACCTGGGCTGCAGAAGCAGAGCATGCTGGACTTAACCGCTAGGCTGGCCCTCTGTTATGTTTTAATGTTAGAGCTATGTGGGGAGAAGTGATGTTGGCTTTTGGAGATTTTGTAGGAGAAACTCCTGCTTATACGTGCCGAAATGTGTCTGTCTATAGATCTTTTAGAGTCACACTGCTTTTTCCAAGTATCCTTGTGAATAACCTTAAATTTTTTTTTTTAATGCAGATAATAATTAACAGAAGTTTTTGGAAAAAAGGGAAAGAAAGAAAATGTTAACTTTGTTGCTAATATCATGTAGCATTGCAGAATTAAGAATGTTCTAAATTTCAGTAATTTTTCTAACCTCTTAATTGTAAGACATTTTACAAAGAATTCATGTATTCTTGTTTTTGTCTGATTAAAGTATGTTTTTAAATCTTTGAAGTCTTGTTATTTTCAGAGGGGTAGGTAGAATTCTTACCAGCCTTTGAATATGAGAAAACTTAGAGAAAATATAAGATCCAGTTGAACAGTGATTTAAGATATCCTAATTGATGCTTTTTATTGTTATTTTTAAAAATGCCTTCTCTCTTATGTGCCTGATTTAGCCAGTCCATGTTAATGAAGCTTACTAGTCCAACCACCTAGATCTTTAAAGAAAATAATATAAAAACTTGTGTTCTCTGGGGCTGGCCCTGTGGCCGAGTGGTTAGGTTCGCGTGCTCCGCTGCAGGCGGCCCAATTGTTTCATTGGTTCGAATCCTGGGTGCGGACATGGCACTGCTCATCAAACCACGCTGAGGCGGCATCCCACATGCCACGACTAGAAGGACCCACAACAAAGAATATACAGCTATGTACCAGGGGGCTTTGGGGAGAAAAAGGAAAAAAATAAAATCTTAAAACAAACAAACAAACAAAAAACTTGTATTCTCTAAATAAATGTCTTGAGTGTGAGTTGTTAGAGAATTGGTTCACAAGAAGAAATTTGAGTAGGAACAAGAATTTGTGAAGTTACATTTCTGTTCCAATGTTAAGTATTCTGATGCTAAATGAACTTTGTATTTAGATTTGGAATTTTAGTGTTGCTAGCAAAACTTATTAAACTCATGGAAAACTTGAAGTTTTTTGTTTTCCAAAATTATTTTCCCCACAAATTCAAACCCCCTTTACCATCTCAAACCAGAATTTCCTAATACGCAACTGCAGAGTAATCTTAATTTTCTGGAGTTTGCTGAGAGCTAGGAAGTAAGTACAAAAGCTTCTGAATCACCAGACTAGAATTTACAGTACATGTGCAATAGATTTATGTCCTTTATTCCTGGGTGCGTGTTCTATATTGTCCAAACCAAAAATTGGAACATAAGATAAAAATCTGGACAGGGAATTGAAGTCTGAGGGCTAGCCACCCTTAAGTTTTTCTTATAGCAAGTTAGAAACAGTACCTTTGATGAAACTGGTTTAATAGACTTACTGTACACTTGAATTAGTTCTCATTGTCCGTAGCAGTTTTCAGTTCCCCATTTAATAATTTGACTGAGCTCAACTAATGTTTAAATGAACACAGTAGTAGGCATTCAAATATTTGAGTGAATACTTTTAATTTTTTAGAGCTTAATTTCTAGCTGTATAACGAATTCACTCTTGAAATGGGCTCATGAGAGGTAATTATTGTAACAACATAATATACCCTGGTAACTAATCTGCTAGAAAATCAGGGGCTTGATAATGAGCATGTTAGTTTGAGATGCCTGTTAGATATCCAGAGAAAGATGTCAAATATACCATTGGGTACATTCATTTGGAGTCCTCAAGATGGGCCAGAGTTAGAGAGACTGGAGTCATCAGCATCAACATATAGATGTCTTTTAAAGCCTTGAAACTAGAGATTGCCAGGGAGAGAGTAGAGAAGAGGAGCCTTATGATCCATATTCATTGAGAGTGGTTAGTGCAGTTTTAGTTAATCCATAGTTGGGTAATGATAGTAATAATCTGAATGTTAATGCTATGTTCATCCATATTCAGAAATTCTAAGAATAGTTTTCCAAAACTGGTTTATGTTGATTTGTTGATTAAAGTAAATGAAGGATTATCTAATTATTACCTTAGTCATTGCTTTCCTTTTAAAAAAAATTCTTGACATTCGTTTGCTCTATTTAAATATAATGAGGCTTATGTCTATGTGTTAAACTGTTGTACAGGCTGTCTAATCTAGTATGTATCTTTTTGTGAGGTAATGTTTATGTATTAATTTTCAAATAGCCAAATGTGTCCTCGGTTCCTCTTTTGAGACCGTACATTTCCCTTTAGATTATAGAATAAGCACAAAACTATTTTAAAACTCTTAACCCAATATTCATAAACAAAAGACTGGGAAGGTAAGTGTCAAAATATTAACACTATTTTGTTATAAGTAATAAAATTATATGTAATTTTAATTTTATTTATATGTGCGTTTTCCATGTTACCTCTATAAACTTTTAAAAAGCAAAATGCATATTACAAATGCTATCTAAAAAATTGGTTTTACTTTATAATTTAGTAAGCTATGATTTAAAATAAAAGAATATGTTTAAGGTTGTGTTTTGGACGGGTACTTGAAAAATTGATTTTGTATGGTAAAGAGGCAAGGTATAAGGAAATTTGGAGAAGGAAAGAAAATCACATGCTTTTTAATTCTATCATTCACTCGAGTGGACAAATGTCCTACTTGATGATTAAATGGATGTTCATTGAGGATATTTCTAAACTTCTCTCTCAACATTTTACTTTATAGATTATTTAGAAATATGCTTTAAGAGGAGAATATTAATGGCAAGATAGTGACATTATAAAATATTACTCCAGTTGACTAAGAGAGACAATTCTTGAAGTTATCTATTCTCAGGGAGCTACCTAACCTTTTGTTTGGATTGTCTAGGGTAAATTCCAAGTAGAGTTCATAAATCTGAACACGAGAGCTGCAAATCCAAGTGCAACAGAGGTCATCTACCTTCTAAAATATTAGTTTATCTTGTTCTTCAAGCCATATGCGATATGTTAAAAATCCATTTAAAAAATAAAACGCTCAAGCTGTAAAACATGCAAATTTTAAGATCCCCTTGACTGTGTGATTCAGGAAAGTTAATAGTGTGTTTGGTATTAAAACCAAATTATGATTTTCTGAAATGAGACTTTCTAGTTTAATGTAAACTTGTAGGTTTCACAGGTAGTCATTAAAATGTACCTTAAAAAATGCATTCTATTTTTATACAGGGCTTTTTAAGGAAATATGTAATATGAATCATGTAATAAGACCAAATTTGTTTTATTTTATATAGCTTGCATTGAAAGGCTCTAGCTACAGTGGACTACTTGAACGACATCATATTCACACCAAAAATGTACAGCATATTCTAGATAGTTTACGGTAAGTCTGTGGGATCAGGCCCTGGATGGGCTTTTGTATTTAGGACTTAGAATTTTTATTTTGACTAGCAGCTAATCCTTAGATTTTTTAGTAAAGATTGCCATTTAAAAATCGTTTTCAGAAAATTATATCGTGGTTAATGAACCTGTTATTACAGTGTTTCTACAGAAATTTTTATTGTGCTCTGAAAATTTCACAGATTTTCAGTTATTATTTGATCTGCCCGAAAAGTGCCTTTTCTACAAAGAGTTAATTCTGTACACAGCAAGCTTCATCTGTATGTGTAATGTTTTATTTCTTAAACAGAATACTGGATTATGTGGGTGTTCATTGTAATATTCTTTGAATGCCTAAAAATTATCAATGTAGAAACTTCAATTAATTGGGACTAAATGCAGTCAGTGAATAAGTTTACTTGTATACAAGAGAATCACTGTGAGAAGATGCAAATTAGAAAGTATTTTAGTCACTGTTTTGGTGTCTGGCACTCAGTAAATATTCGTTGGATTTAAAATAACAGCTATTCAGTTTTATAATGAAAAAAATTATCTTTCAAGGTGTTAGTCTTCTGGGCCATTTTTGTGTTGCTGTATTTTAGCATCATAAGGAGTACAGAAAATAAAATGAAATTCTTATCAATCAGTATTGGTCTGTATCGGGCTATAAAAGATTTTTAAAGCACATAGGGATTTGGGATAGTCATTAACTTTCAAGTTACTCATATGCTTCCTGGCTTGTCATAGTCTATTGGCTTTTGTAATTAAATGAAAATGAAGCTAACCTTGTGAAGCTGAACACAAATTTGTTTATTTATAAAACAAATGTATTTATTGTACATCTCCATTGTAATAATCTGCCTCTCAGAATCCATACTCCTTTATGTTATTTGTGGAAATTTTATATAACCTTTACTTTTTTGTCTTAGGAATGAAGGAATTGAGGTTCGATTAGTAAAGAGGAGAGAATATGATGAAGAAACTGTTCGATGGGCAGATGCTGTCATAGCTGCAGGAGGTAATAGTTTTACAGAGGTGAAGATGTTGGAATACAGAAATACTCTTTAATACTCACTTCCAAATACTCTGTGGTCTAGCTGTAATAAAGTCTTCAGAGTCCTACACCATAAGACAAATTTTGGAGTTTTTAGGATCAAGTTTAAAAAAATCTACCTTATATAAGGTTTCACTTTTAGTGAATTATGTTACTGTGAGGTTCCATGTGTATATTTCGGTGTATATATTTAAGGTGTGCATTTAACTTCAAATATGATTCGAAGGATTAGTTGTAACTGTATTTTGGTTTAGTTATACCAGTCTTAAAAAAAAAGTTGAAGTTACATTAAGAGTTTACTGAGATTAGATAAATTCTTTTTCCCTTTGGCCCCAATATACTTACACTTATTTTTTTCCTAAGCTTTATTATTAAGTTAGTGAACATTCTTTGTAAAGCTTTAAATTGACAGCATTTGTTGGAGGGAAAAATCTGAAGTTGGACATTTTCTTGGCTATATTCTCATTAAAATAATTTAGGTGGGGCAAGCCCCGTGGCCGAGTCGGTAAGTTCATGTGCTCTGCTTCGGCAGCCTGGGGTTTTGTTGGTTGGGATCCTGGGTGCAGACTTGGCACTGCTCATCAGGCCACGCTGAGGCAGCGTCCTTCAAAGCACAACCAGCGGCACTCAACTAGAATATACAACTATGTACTTGGGGGGCTTTGGGGAGAAGAAGAAGAAGAAGAAAAAAGAAGATTGGCAACAGATGTTAGCTCAGGTGCCAATCTTTAAAAAAAAATTATGAATTTGGACTGTGGTTGTGAGAGAAGGAAAGAGGATTGGTTAATAGAAGTGGTAGAATAAGAGCAGTGCTTCCCAGCTGGAGGAGGCCAGGGATACTGCTAAACATCCTACAGTGCACAAGACAGCCCCCAAAGTCCTAGTGTTCAAAAGGATGTTATAAACTAGTTTTATAACGAATCTAGTTATGTCTTATATCCTTTAGGTGATGGCACGATGCTTCTGGCAGCAAGTAAAGTCTTGGACAGACTTAAACCAGTTATTGGAGTAAACACTGATCCAGAACGGTAAAGAAAAACATATTTTTTGTTTGTTTGGCTTTTTTTTTGTGTGTGTGTTAGATATAAAAACATTTATGCTTTCCTTTTCATAGTGACTATTTATGATAAATCTTAATATTTGGAAGCTCTTCTTTATTGTCTCTACAGCAGTCACATTACTGGGCTCTGTTGCTACAGGGAATTTACTGTGGTGCATGGTTTAAGTGGAAACATCATTGCTTCTGGCTATCATGAATGTTAGAACCATGTTCCAAAAACATTTTAGTGATGAAAGTTTGGCAGGTACCTTTAGCAGAGTTCTCTTCTATGTAGTTGCTTTCAAGGATATAGCTCTTGTTTTTAGCTCAGGCATTTAGCTGGCATTGGTGGTAGAAAATTATGATATGGGACAGACAAGTCCTCACAGTTGACTTGCCAGGTAGTTTGGGAGTAGTATCTATGGCAGAATAGACCTGAGTCCTTGATCCAGGTCTCCCCAAGGAGTACTGGGGACTTTTGGTATTGCTGAAGAGGGGTGAGTTAATAACATTCTATCTCCTACTCTTCCTTATAGCTCTCATCTACGTTCCTGGTTATGCCTCCACTGATTTTCTGGGTAACTTCATTGACTTAATGAATAAACCAAACCGATTTTCACTTTTTTTCCCCTCAGCTTGACTGACATTTATCCACATTCTGTTCCAGCCACCCACAGCCAGGACCATACCTGGACTTTATGATCTTCTAGACTTTCCCCATCTCTCAAATCTTAATTCCACTTTGACTGCAACCTCCTACCTTAACAGCAGTCTTACTCACCTTGGTCCTACTAAATCTTTGACTTTCAGTGTATTGATTCTTCTCTGTTTTCCTCGCTTGATTCTTCCTCACTTCATTCACTTTCTTGACAAATTTCTTAATTATTTTGTACCATTATCTTTCTCCTCAGTCCTAGATCAATCTGCCATCCTTTCTATTCCTACATCAGCACTGCTGAGGCCATCTGGGAAAAAAATCTTAGAAACTTGGGCTTGGTGGCTCACTTTGGGCTTTGATGGCCTGAATTTACTTCCACTTGGTAGTTTCTAGCACTTAGAACTGGACCCTGAGAGGTGCTCAAAGTACTTTCTGTATGGCTGCAGTCATCTCTATTTCTGTATGGCCCCATTCCTTGTGGTAGCCGCATCCAGAGTGGCTGTTCAGCTTCTGTATGCTCCTTACTTTCCTTATCCTTCTTCCTTCAACAAACCCTTCTCTTATCTCACAGAATAAGTGAAAGTCACTGGATTAGAACTTCTTCAACTTTTCTCTTGCTTTAAAAAAAAATCTTGTTCTGTTGCCCATCTTCTTTTTTCCATCTCTCTCTTCATACATGATTCCTTTTAGCCTAAAAACTTGTTCAAATCTTTTAGGGTTTCCCTGTGTATTCCTTCAAGATACATGACAAATTCCTTAGCATAATGTATATGATATTTCATAATCTGTTGCCTATTTTTCATTTCACCTGTCCTCACTTACCTATAGGCAGTATACATTCTTCAGCTAAAAAAAAACATTATTGAAGGCCCTCTAGGGACAGCCTAGGATCCTTCTAAAAGGCTGGTCCTAAGTGCAGAATGTAGCTGTATGAGCATCTGCTGATGCGATAGAGGCTCATGTGTGGTGGCTTTTGCTCTGGTGAGGAGCTTTGTTGATATTTAAGATAGCAGGATTTGAAAGAATGAGTGAAAGAGTTCTCCAGAAGGCCATGTTCTTTTCATGCCTTTGTATGTGCTTTTGCTTAGAGTGCCCTTATACTACTTACTAAATTGTACAGTTGTTGCTTATTCAAAACTGGTGCCTCTCCAGGCATCTGACTATAATTCCCTATACAGAGAGCACTTACTTCTGCATATTATTTTCTGCTTGATTGTTTGTCCCTTCCCTTAGACTGTAAATTCCTTGTGTATAGGACTTTGTGTTTTAATTTCTCTGTCACTAGCATAGTTTTATACATAGTCAGTAGGTAATAAACATTTTAAAAATGAATGATTAATTAAATGATCTTAGAAAGCAGGGCTAGGACCCCGACCTAACAGTAAATGTTCCCTGAGTATGAGATGATTGGTTCAGTAATTGTTTTTTGATTGCCTTCAGTGTTGATGCATGTGTATTTTAGAACTTCTTAATGGCATATTTTTATATCTTTAGAGGTTCTTAACTTTAGTGATCACATTTTATACAGTTAGCTGAAATATATTTTCCTTTAAAAAGCTGGCTTGATACTCAGAAGCTAGTGGGGATTTTGAAACTGGTAAGCAGATGGTATTGCTTTTCTAATTTCTATCTAGAATAATAGGTTTTGGAAGTCCTTTTTTCCTCTCTTTTTGCCTCCAGGCAGAAATGTATCAAGGCTCGTAGCTTTTCTGTAATTCAGGTTGCCTGACTTCTTTTTCTTAAGCATTGTGGTCCTTAAGATCCTAAATGTCAGAAGTTAATGTTTAACTTGTTTATTCTCCTCTGTATTAGTTATCAAGTACAGCATAACAAATAAGCCCAGAAATTAGAGGTCTTAACACAATAGTAATCATTTGTCATCTCTCATGGTTTCTGTGGGTCAGGAATTCGAGAGCATCTTGGCTGGGTAGTTTTGACTTGGGATCTCATGAGGTTGTGGTCAGATGTCAGCTGGGGCTGCAGGCATCTGAAGGCTTAACTTAGGCTGGAGGATCCACTTCCAAGACAGCTCACTCACATGGACTCATGTAAATTAAATATATAATTTCTCTCTGTCCCTTCTGTATTCTGCACTCACTCTGCTGAGCCTGGTAAATAATTGTGACATTTGAATGCTTAATAATTAAAATGGGACAGAGGCCATGTGGTAGCCAGTCTCCAAGGTAGTCTTGGAGTATTTACACCTTTATGTGGTTCCCTATCCCCTTCTATGTTCAATCAGGGCTGGCCTATTTGACCAATGGAATATGGTATGACAGTGTGTGGTTTCCAAGGCTAGGTCGTAAATGGTATTGCAGCTTCTGTATTGGTACCGTGGATGGCTCATTCTGGGGTAAGTCAGCCACTGTGATGTGAGGACACTCAAGCAGCCCTGTGGAGAGGCTCACCTGAAGAGGAATTGAGGCCTCTTGCCAACAGCCATGTGAATGTGCTTGCAGCCCTAGGTGATATCTCACTATAACTTCATGAGAGAATCTTCCTCTGGGGTGTTTCAGAACTGCAGTTGATCTCAGTAGGTATTATTTTATCAAATGATTGTTGATACCTTTTATATACTTAGCACAATGGAAAGTCTTGCACTGAATATAAAAATTAAAAAACTTAGGTCCTGCCTAAGTTTCTTAACCTCAGTGTTGACCCTCTCAGATAAAGACATTACTGACTAGTTACAACTTTGTAGTACTTTTTTCTCTGCTCTTCACACTTATAAGTTAATTTACATTTATTATCAAGAGTTTGTTTTGTCAAGCCTACTCTTAAACTTTCCTTCAAGGTTGAAGCATCATGGAAATGATGATGCTTGAGCTTTCTAGACACCTTTCCTCACATTAGGTGCCATATTCTCTCATCTATCTATAGCAACCTATAGGCAATCTTACCACTTTGTAGTTTGCAGTTGTTTGTTTTAATTTTTGTCTTCCACATCAAGCTGTTAACTCCTTGAAGGAGTTCATCTTCATATTTTTTGAGTAATGAAGGATTATGCTGGATTAAGCTTTCTGAGTTCTCTTTTAGTGACTCGGAATTTCTTAAATGACATTTAAAAGGGATTTATGGTTCAAAACACTTTCACATAGGCAGTTTGATTCCTCAGAATAACCTTTTGAGATTGGTGGTTTTATCACCCTTTTAGAGATGAGGAAGCTGATGCTAACGCAACTTGCCCAAAGTTAATAGTTAAATACTTTAAAGGTAAGATACAAACACCACTATACCGTTAGATAATTTTACAGAATAATCAATCAGTGGCAGATTTGCTGTTATTTTTAGTTTCACTGGAATGTGGAAACTTAAGTAGTATTGTGTGTTATGGCATTAAAGCTGGATGTAAACTATTTCTATTTGGCCTTTTTTTGTTCTTGTTGTTGAAAATATAGACAATTTTGTGGTAAAAGAATAGAGTAAAAATTTTTAAAATTTCGTATCTGATTTTTGTAGTTTAGTGATACCTTTTGAATTGTTTTTTTTTTTCTTTTTCTCTTAATGCTACCCCAAAACCCTTTTAAAATAAAGGTCTGAGGGTCATTTATGTCTTCCTGTTCGATATACACATTCCTTCCCAGAAGCCTTACAGAAGTTCTACCGTGGCGAGTTCAGGTAGGAATTTCTTACTATTATATAAACACCTTAATAAATGTGTATCGTTAAAAGTGCTGTTAGATAGAGGCCATGTCTCTACTTTCTTAACCTTGTTACATGTTCTTAGCAGTTTGGTGGAAAGATAGTTAAAACTGTTGGCTAAAACTGAGTGTTCAAATTCTCAGAGATTTTATATTTTTTATCCTCATCTTCTCTCATCTAGAATGACTGAGGGTTGGATTTACTCCCTCCCCAGATTCTCTCCCAGAGATGCTTAGAATCTCTGTCTGACATATTAAGTGTTTCATAAGTAGTGGGAATGTGTTTTCATATTCCTTTCACTTAATTTATTCAGTGGTCAAACTGTCCTGAAAGAGGGCGGGTGGAGGAGGAGCAGAGATGGAGTTGGCTCATTACATTGGAGAAAGCGAGTTGGACTTCTTTTTATCTCCTGGCTTAGATTGGATTTAGAGCTTTGTCCCTGGGTATTTGTGAAATTGTATTAAATCTTCTTGATTTCTAGAGTTGTTTTATTAATAATGATTTTATTTTCTAGTAATTTCAGAAGTTTGGCACCTCTAGAAATGAATAATTTATAACCATCAAGTGGGAGTAAATTTTTGTATACTTACCTAGCAGAATCTGTCCCATTGGCTTTTGATACATCAATTTTTGGTCTTGAAATTAAGTAAACCTGGTTCTTTTTCTTTTACTTTTACCAAAAATGTCATTTAAATTTTTAGGTATAATCTTAAATGTTATAATATTTGTTATTACTCTTTCTCCTTTCATTGTAAAAAAAATCATCACAAAATTTGGGGGAGAGATTTTTATCTAATCCAACTACCTTATCACAATATTATTTTAATTTTGGAATGCTTTCTTTTTTGCATATGTTATACTTTTTTTTTTTTTTGAGGAAGATTAGCCCTGAGCTAACATCTGCCACCAATCCTCCTCCTTTTGCTGAGGAAGATTGGCCCTGAGCCAACATCCATGCCCATCTTTCTCCACTCTATATGTAGGATGCCTGCCATAGTATGGCTTGATAAGTGGTGTGTAGGTCCACGCCAGGGCTCCTAACCAGCGAACCCCAGGCTGCCAAAGCAGAGCATGCAGAACTTAACTGCTACACCACCAGGCTGGCCCCTGCATGTGTTAATACTTTTGGATGAGCAAAACACAACTATATCTAGCTCAGTATCTTGGATTTAATGGCTACTTGATAAAGGATTTGACTTTAATTCACGTGTTTGGGAGATTTTGTACAAATACGTTAGATATTTACATTATAATTGAAACGAGAAAATTCACATCTAAATCTGCCTTTGAGCAGGAATCTGGGTTTCAGGTATAATTTGTTCATGGAGTAAATAGTTTTTTAACATGAAATTTTGAATTTGGTGAAATTATAATGTCTGACTCTTAGTTTAATTTATTCTGTCTTAACACAACTTGTTCTTCCTTTACTCTCCTAAGGTGGTTATGGAGGCAGCGAATCAGGTTATACCTTGAAGGCACTGGCATAAACCCTGTTCCTGTGGACCTTCATGAACAGCAGCTCAGTTTACATCAGCATAGTAGAGCCTTCAACATTGAAAGAGTTCATGATGAAAGTAGGTGGATTGGGAATTAGAAGTGTTAGGGCAATATTTTACTTACAGTTCCTTTGATCTCTAATTTCTAGAAGTGAACTTATAATTATTTGGGGATTTTAGTGCCACTAAGAACACTTAAGAAAGTACAGTGAACTACTTGAGGTGTAAAATTTATTATGATTAGATTCTGAAGTAAGGAATACAGTATATTTCTAGGAGAAATGTTTTCTAGAATGGGTTTAAGGACAAGTGGATTAGGGAAGGATTATAAAATCCAAGAGGATAGTTGATATTTAAGGAAAGATTCTTGGCCTTAATCTTGGAAATGTCAAAAAAGAAAAAGAGAGCAGGAGAAATAAAATGAGCTAACCTGTGGAAGATTTCTTCATAATTATACATTTATCTAGTCACATTTAAATATACTATAGTTGTAGTTATTGATTAAAACCTTTTTGTTGGGAAATTTTGCATCCCAGCTTTAAGATTTGTGTTTCAAATATTTGTATAAGCTGCTACAAGAATATTAGCAAAAGGTAATATGCAGCTTTTTTGTTGTAAGAATTAAGGTGAACTCTCAGTTTTGAGCTAATTTGTGCATTATAAGTTAGCCATATTTTCTCACTTTTTCCAGTAACTGTAAGACTTTCATGACGCAAGAAGATCCCAAGAGATATCCTAAATATCTATGGACTGCATAAAAATATATTTTTTTCTCCTATGTTTCATTTCTTGATTAAACTTATCAGGAAAAGCTCCCTTTACCTATCTGCTTGCTGTCTCTGTCCTGTCATGGTGCCAGATGTTTATTTATATTCATTTTCTAAGAGTTTTTCATGCTGATTTATAGCTTTATAGGTTAGGATGTTCCTTAACTGTGTGTTCATGTCATATTTTAAAGATGCTCCTTCTCCCTCTGAAAAAAATCATTTGATTTTAGAAATCTTTTAAGTAATTACATGCAATGAATTCCTATTATTTTTTTGAAAGACTGCAATAACTATTAAGTAAGATTTTAAAATTAGCTAAAAATTTTACCTTATTCCTCACCAAAAGAACTTGTTGCTACCACTAAAAGATGTTCATGATTTGGCTCTTTTTACCAGCAGTCTTAAAGGGAAGATGTAGATTGGTATTCAGAGATTCATTGCTCAGATTCCTATCTCAGATTCAGTGTTTTTAGTTTATAAACTAAGTTAATATATCATATATAGAATCAAAATTACATGTAAACTTAGTGACATCCAGGATGTTCATATCTGATTAATGATAGTTCTAAAAAAAGAACAGAGAAAATGTTCAAAATAAAAATAATACAAGAAAATTTCTCAAAACTTAGGCGCTAGTCTTTGAATTGAAAGGACCCACAAAATACTTAGCAGAATTAATGGTAAAAGCTTCCACACCAAGGTATGTCAGAATGCTAGGGATAAAATAAAGCTCCTACAAACTTCCAGAGAGGAAGTGGTGGTGGTGATTGTGGTTAGAGCACGTTATTTTATATTTAAAGACTATATATATATAAACTTATATATACAAAGAATCTGGAATCAGAGTAATTTCAGATTTCTCAGTAGTAACACTGGAAATTGCTATACTTATAATTGTTAAATTATTATTATTAACAGTTATATTTACCATGTCTAGGCACTATCTTAGAGCTCTCTTTTATTAGAAGGGTTTTTTTGATAGCTTTATTTTCTGAGGAAAAATTTAGGAAAATTTCAAGATACATCTCATATATTCTATTTAAATTCTCTTCAAGTTGGCAGGAAACATTTCTTAGGAACCTGCCATTTGGGATTTTTGAATATAGGAGTAGATTTGCGATTATAAATATACCTCTGTGTTTCATCCCTGATTTAGCTTTCTAATTTAGAACAAAAGATTACAAAGAAAAAAAAAAATCCTAGTTTTCTTTTTTACTTTCACCTTAAAAAAGGGAAGATATATCTTCAAGCAAATAAAATTTTCTATCTTATTATAATTTTTTTTTGAGGAAGATTAGCCCTGAGCTAACATCTGCTGCCAATCCTCCTCTTTTTGCTGAGGAAGACTGGCCCTGAGCTAACATCCCTCCCTGCCTTCCTCTACTTTATATGTGGGACGCCTACCACAGCATGGCTTGCCAAGCATGCCATGTCCGCACGCAGGATCCCAACTGGCAAACCCCGGGCCACCGAAGCAGAACTTGTGCACTTAACTGCTGTGCCACCGGACCGGCCCCCCAGAATTTGCTATCTTATGTAGTGTAAGCTGTCCTCAACTAGATTGTATTTGTGTACAAGTTAATGAAGAAGAATTCATTTTTATTACGTATATACCTTCGAGGGAAAGTAGAGGTGGTTCATTTATTACTTTTAAAAACTTTACTCACATGAACTTGTAACTTTCTTGTTTGCATGGCTGGTTGTATTAATTTTGATAAGTGAATTGATTTGATAAACAATCCCAGAATTCCAGTGGCTTAATGTAACGAGGATTTGTTTCTAGCTCATCTCACTGTCCAAGGGGTGTTCAAGCAACTTCCAAACAGTGGCTCTCACCATCTTCTAAGGCTCTGAATCTTCTATTGGATTCTCTAGCTTGTGGGGAAAGTAAGACAGTGGGAATGTGAAGGATATTAAGGGGAGCTTTAAGAGCCAGACTTTCTCACTACTTTTGCTCATATCCTATTGGCTATTACTAGTCTCATAGGTATACCCAATGCAAGTAGACCTGGAAACATTGTCCCACAAAATGACAGTGTGAGAGAATTGCACAGTGTAGTAGCAGTCCCTGTGACTAGTATAACAATTTTATATTTAAGAATATAAATTATAATTTTGTAATCAATTTTCTTGGATAGAAAAATTGTCAATTGGTATCGAGTCCATCTTTTCATGTCCTATTTGAGGCAAGTTATAAATGAACAATTTCATGATTAGGTAATGTTTGGTAGTCAATTAGCATGAAAGAAAATATAAGCAGAATTAAGATGATTAATGAGACTTGGAAGCAATTTTATTGATTCTTTTCCTCCTTTGACAAAGGATTTCAGGTGAAATTCAGCAAGTATACATAATAAAAGTGCAATATGGAGAGGAAAATTAGGATGAGGAAAAATGGAAATAAAGGTAGACAGTCAAGACCATATGAAAGAAAAACATATGGATACAGTTTGATGGTGAGAATTCAGATTTATTAGTTAGTAATATTTAGCACGTACATACTGTTAGTTGAACATTTGCTGAAAATCTGTGGGGAGATGTAAAAGAATTCCATTAGTAATTACCTTATGTAAAGAAAAACATTTAAACAATAACTTTTAGGTTTTTCCATTTGTAAAACTGTCAGGTATGAGAATGTGAATATATCTAGTATCAAATTAAGACACTTTCAAAAGTTAGCAGGTTTTATAGTCTAAGTGCAATCTAATTTGATTAAACACATCAAATCTTTTTTACATAGCTTTTTGTGTCAAATTCTTTGTATTGTATTATGAGATTGAGCTGATCACGTTAAAGTTTTCAGAGGGTCCTTGGCATTGTAATAACAACTTGTTATATTTGAAAGAATAGTTGGGTCCTCTTCAGGCAGTTATACTCCAAAAGAAATGAGATTGTGGGGCTGGCCCCGTGGCCGAGTGGTTAAGTTCGCGCGCTCCGCTGCAGGCGGCCCAGTGTTTCGTTGGTTCGAATCCTGGGCGCGGACATGGCACTGCTCATCAGACCACGCTGAGGCGGCATCCCACATGCCACAACTAGAAGGACCCACAACGAAGAATATACAACTATGTACCGGGGCGCTTTGGGGAGAAAAAGGAAAAAATAAAAAAAAAAATCTTTAAAAAAAAAAAAAAAGAAATGAGATTGTGTAATTAGTGTTCAATAAACATATAAACAGAGAATATAATAATAATCAGGCTAGCAAGTCAGTGGTTGGTGACAATGGTGGAAAGTTTTATTAGTGTATTAAGTGTTTAATGTGTATTAGACACTGTATAACATATTACCTCAAAATTTAGTATGTTAAAACATAAATATTTATGATTTCACAGAAATTGTGAAGGTCAGGAATCCAGGAGCAGTTTGGCCTGTTAGTTCTGATTTAGGGTTTCTCAGGAGGTGACAATCAAGCTGCCGGCTGGACAGCAGTATCTGAAGACATGACTGGGACTGGAAGATCCGCTTCCCAGCTCATCACGTGGCTGTTAGCAGGAGGCTTCAGTTCTTCACTAGGTTGGCCTCTCCATTGGACTGCTCATGAACTATCTTCCCCCAGACCAAGTGATCTGAGAGAGAGCATGACCAAGGTGGAAGCCAGGGTGTCTTTCTTACCCAAATCTCAGAAGTGACATAACATCATTTCTGCCGTATGTTGGACACATAGACTAATCCTGGTATGATGTGATAGGGAGAGTTACACAAGAATGTGAATACCAGGAGTCAGGAATCACTGGGGGCCGTCTTGGAGGCTAGCCACCACAATTGGGGTGAACTTTTAAGCCTTGACTTAGGAGAAAGTGTGGAGGAAACAAAAAAGGGAACTTGTCCCCTGGTGCTTGTCCAGTGGGAGATACTTGGTTGCAGTGAATCTGCTCTTAGTGACTTTGAGAAGATGGGGTTGGCATTTCCAATTAGAGACTGATAAAAGATAAAAATATGTAAAAGAAACCATTTGAAGGTGATAATCGCAAGTTTGATCCAGAAAGTAGTGAGAAGCCTTCGGAGGATTTTGTGTGATGGAGTGACGTTTAAGTAATTTTCAAGGAAGATTACTTAAGCTGTGCATACAACCTTATAGAGTAAAAAAAGAAAAGATGACATTTTTTAGGAATCATGAAAGGAGATGTGGCAGTATTCCTCCAATGCTGCCATTGCTAAAAACACTCTGGAGATTTTATTTTAAAAAAAAAATCTGATCTCTAACATAACTGATTTGGTTTCCAGTATGAGCTATGCATGTAATTTGCCACTTAAATCAAAAATGGCTCTCCTTTGGAAGGACTTGATAATTTCCACCTCTGAAGCTTCCAGAGTAAAACTAAGTTAAGTGTGACGACAAGAATCTTATGAGATGGAGAAATATATTTCATCACACTTGAAAAATTGTTTCACGAAGAATTAAGCTTTATTTTGGAGAGATGGGGGTGTCATTGCAGTATAATGTTAGGTGACTTTGAGGTTTATATTACAAACACTTTAAATAAGAGCTATTTGATTTATATGTTAATAATCTTAAAGTATATGATTCTATTAAGACAAAAATCTGAAAATTTTAATGTTTTATAAAATTTATATCATACATTTTTAAAATTGAAGGAGCTATCTTGGATTTTTTTTTCATTACCTACAGGGTCCGAGGCGTCAGGACCACAGCTTTTGCCAGTGAGAGCACTAAACGAAGTCTTCATTGGGGAGAGTCTATCATCCAGGTACTTTTAAGCCTGTAATCTTGAGTTTGGAATTTAATATTTTAGTATTTTTTTACATATTTATTCAATTTCTACAACCTAAGATTTGTAAATAATTAATACTATATAAGTGATAGAAATGAATTGTATAATAAAATATTTCCACAACCTTCATACATGTTAATATATGTTAAGAGGAAAGAAGATTCGATGGCCAGAAAAGTTTGTGAAACCCTAGGTTAAACAAACATATTCAGATTTCTTTACTCCTGTATTTCCCAGAGCCTTTAATCTATCATATGGGTGGTTTATAAATATTTATAAGAATGATATACTAGGCATACATTCGCAAGTGATATAAAACCTTTATAGTCAGTCCATATTAAAATTTCCATACTGATTGTCTTAATAAGGTCCTTTAAAGCTGATTTATTTGTTTGCTTATTTTAATCTAGGATCCAGTTAAGGATCACACATTGCCTTTGACCAACATGGCCCTTTAGAATTAGTTAAAAACAGTTCCTTAGCCCTGCCCCTGTTTTGTCATTCATGATATTAATATTTCTGAATGGCCTAAGGCAATTGGTTTGCAGAATATTCCTTATTTTAGATTTGGATGATTTTTCTTTCTCTGCATGGTAAGATTCAGACTAAACATTTTTGTCAGGAATACTACATAGGTGATATTGGATCCTTTTTATTGCAACATCAGAAGGCAAGTGTGTTGACAGTTTAAAGTTTGTCACCATTATTACCAAAAATTAAAGTTAATAAAGTTCTTCATTAGGAGTATAAAAATATAGTCTGTGTTTTATTACTGATGAAGTCTGTTTTTTGAGTGTTAAGTATAACTTAGGCTTAACTTGTCAGCAGAATTTTTTTGCAAAACTTTTTTTTGCGTGACGTTAATTACCGTTAATTACCGGTTATAAAATGACTGCCGTAATGTAAAGTTAATTTAACTCTTGGCAGTACTTTAACACTTGCCTTACTTCTCATTTTGTGGATGTAAGTAAATTAGAGGTGGAAGATGAGAGGTGAATCTGTGTCCCACTTTGCTCCTACCAGAACCATGTGATCCTTTGAAGGTCATGTAGTTGATTCCGTTGCTTACTCAGAGTTCCATATTTTCTGAAATTCAGTTTATTCTGAGTCGTATCTTTTGATAAGAAATTATGTTGAGAAAAGTTTGTCTTAATTAAAAAAGGTTTTAGCCAATGACTTAGGTAGTACTGAAAAAGACAAAGCCTGATTCAGTCGAATGATTTGAACAGTCTTTTTGAGTTGTAATTATTTTGATTAATGTAATTTTAAATTTATTCAATAAAAGTATATTGTACACCTACTATATGTAATATGTTAGGAGGGGGTATAAAGATGAGTAAGATAAAGGTAGTGGTATTTTAATTTTTTGGAGAGTGGTAAAATACATAATTTAAAAATGTATTAAAAGTAAAATTATTCTTCAAAGAAATCAGGTAAAAATATATTCTTTAAAGAACTTAAAAATATAGTAAAGAATAAAACTTTATTTCATATAGTAAGACATGCTATATATGAAGCATTTCTTCTTTTGCTGCATATCAAGTTTGAAGCAATATGGAAATAATGGATACATTTATGTGATAGAGAAGGGAGAAAATTTAATTAGTGATATAATCTAGTGATTATTGCTAAAGACATAAGACAGAAGAGAACTTATTCTGTTAGTGTATTTTAAAGGTTGTAACTTCTGAGGGCTTCTACTAGTGTTGCTTTATAATTTGTACTTACTAAAAAATAACTTATAAAAGGAGAAAAACTAGGATCAATTGATAGACTTGGGAATTCAGTGAAGTCCCATTGGAGAATTTAGGTTGAATGCTTTTATTTTTTGTGGCAGTAGTGATTCGGTTGGTTTATCTCCTAAATAATGTCTGCTGCTGCTGCTTTTTTGTGTTCTTTGATGCCTCACCTTATATCTATACTAAGATAAGGACAGCAATGGGTAGGCTTCTGACACTATTGAAAAAGGTTTAACTATTTGAGGTATTAACACTTATCTGTAAAGATTCCATGACATAGACCCTTAGGCAGAAAGGAAATGAACATTTATTGGGCGCCTGCTTTGTGTCAGGCACTGTGTGTATTGTGTATGTTATTATTTTTAGTGCTCATAGCAACCTTGTAAAAAATGTAGTTATATTTATCAGTGAAAAAATTGAGATTTGGAGAGTTCAAATAACTTGCCCAAGTTCATATAATTAGATAGCATCAGAACTGTAATTATAAACTCAGTATTTCTGATTCTACATCCTATATTGAGGCTTCACTATGCCCTGAAAACTTTAGTGCTTTGCTTGGAAAATATGAAGTGCAGCAATATTATTCCTGCCTCATTTATAATGTTCTTAGATTTAAGAACATTTTAAAAGCCCAATTTTTTTTTTCTCTTTTCTCCTATTTGTTCTAACCTAGAATGTCTTATTCTTGGGCTGTAGCAGTGGACAATTTAAGAAGAAGTATACCCACTCTAAAGGGACTGTGAGTTTTATTGCTGCCTTAAAAAAAATAATTTCCCTGAAACAGAAGTTCTATGAGTTGACTAATCTTGATAAACCTGCATGTGAGAATGACACTAAATTTGCTCATTGTTTTGGGCTCAACATCTCTCACCTGACTATACTTTTCTTCCTGTCCACCTCTGCTCTTCTATCCCCATTTACCTCTAATCTCTTGTTTGCGTGTGATTCTGGCATAATAGCAGCCATTTCTATGGATTTGGCTGGTGGCTTGTCTGTATGTAACAGGCTCCTAATATACCTAAAATTCCTAATTTTCTAGGAAGACATAACAAAGCTATAAAATGGATTAAATGTGAATATTAGGCCTGCTGTCTTTTATTTTTATGAAGGATGTTGATTTCAAAGAAAAAGTGGAAAGGAGTTGTATCATGTAAAACCTTCACAGATTAGGAGGTTGGCACTGAAAGATTTAGAATAAGAGATAAATTATCTGTAGAGTGTTAGTTTTTGCAAATGTGTCTAATAATTGTCATTATTTTGAAAAGCTGTATTTTATTGAGTTTAACTTTTTTATTTGCTGGAGTGAAGTAACCCAGTGTTGATCAGATACCATTATTTCAAGATAGAGCTTACAAAATAGGCTTTTACATGTTTCAAAAGTTCTTTGAATAGTTGCAAATCATTTATACATTCATGCAGTTAAAGAATAATGCTATTTTTGCTGGTATCAGAAAACCACTTGATTTCATATTTATGAAGTACTCAGAGAAATATTTATCTCTTAAGAAATTACAGTTCTAGCCCTAGTTTTGTCCACTAATCCAGTATCGTATGAGACTTCTCTTTAGAACTTTATTAATAATCTGTTAACTTACTATCAATTCAAAAGGCACATTAGCTTGTAACTTAAGAAACAAGAATTTAGCAGAAATTATTGGTAACTTGAAGGATTAGATACAGACTTAGAGATATCAAGGACTAGCCACCAAGAGTGAACCTTGCCTAAGAATGGTATTTTGGGGGCTGGCCTGGTGGCACAGCAGTTAAGTGCGCATGTTCTGCTTTGGCGGCCTGGGGTCTGCCAGTTTGGATCCCAGGTACAGACATGGCACCGCTTGGCAAGCCATGCAGTGGCAGGCGTCCCACATGTAAAGTGGAGGAAGATGGGCATGGATGTGAGCTCAGGGCCAGTCTTCCTCAGCACAAAGAGGAGGATTGGTGGCAGATGTTAGCTCAGGGCTAATCTTCCTCAGAAAAAAAAAAGGTATTTTGTTTTTGAGTTCTGAATTAAGGCTCTGTATATGTTAGATTCCATTAAAGCAGGAGCAGCAGTGCTAGGTAAAAATTTACAAGAAGCCCTTGTTTGAAATGTTAAAGTATTGATAGAAAGGAGCATGTAGATTAAAGAAGGATGTAGACACGCAGAATTTGTTTTTAACTTTTTCACATAATCAGTATTGGAGTTAGCCTCATGATGTGTGTGTCTGCTAAGTCAGGTATGTCTAAGTTAAGCTGGCCTATTTAGATTTCATCAGTTCTGAAAAAGGCTGTCTTATTTACTGTGAGCCATAAGCAGCAAATCCAGTTTTATATTCTCAATTCATAGGGCTTCCTACTATGAGATTTCAGTTGATGATGGTCCATGGGAAAAACAGAAGAGCTCAGGGCTCAATTTGTGTACTGGAACAGGATCAAAGGCTTGGTGAGTAACTCGGGATGGGGCTTAGCAACTTTTGTGAAATTCTTTAAGTGATGTGAAATTCTTTAAGTTACTTAATATCTCGTATTGGTGTTTCCAAGCTCTCTAATATGCAAGAGGTAGCAGGGTGGTTCTATATTGTTTGGATCAGTTTCTGCTCCACTCATCAATTGGGTCTAGGAGTCGTGCCTTGATGTCTTAGATTACTGCTGCAACCTGGACTTGGTCATTATTTAGCCTAGTGCCCTAGTTTTGTAGAGAAAAAAGAAAATGAGAAATGTTTGGGGGCCTATATGTATTTATTTTAAAGGAATATTTTAAATAATAGTAAAGAAATGAAAACAAAGTACAACACAAAAAAATATGCTGGAAGTTTGTGCATTAAAGGCCTAAACAGCTAAGGGGGGCATCCTGTGTCTTGCTTACTCTGTAACCTCCCTTTAGGTAGTCTCTTCTGCTGTTGAGTACACACATGCAGGTGCCTACCACGCCTATCTGTAGCAGTCTTCTCTCCCGATGACAAACTCACATTCTAAAATTACCTACTAAATAGAATGTTAATAGCACCTCAAATTTAACACATTCAAAACTGAATTTATTGTCTTCAGTTTTCCTCCTGTGTTCCTTGTATTGCTTATAGTATTGCTGTTTACCTTGACCTCATGCTCTAGAGCAAAAACATTGCTCCTCAAAACCTTGCTCTTACCTTCGAGTCTCCCTCTTCTCCCCTCTACACATACCGGTCCCTAAATCCTATCAGTTGCACTTCGAAAGTCCTTGGCTTTTGTTTTTCAGTTTCTACTGCTATATCTTTGGTCTAGGCCCCCTCCTTTGAGTGAGTATTCTTGGTGCCTCACCCTTTGTTCCTCAGGCTGTCATCCATACTACCAACAGAGTAATATTTCAAAGACGGAGATAAAATCTGACTAGATCCCTTCCGTGCTTTAAAACTTTCGTTGACTCCTGGCTATGTTCACATTACTCAGTCTGTCATATAGGCCCTTTAAATGTGACCTCTGGTACCTTGTCTGCCTACTGCTGCCCTACACTCACCCGTCAGCACACTGGAGACTCTGGGCTACTTGCGATTCTCAGCACAAGCCATGTTCTCTCTGGCCTTTTTGTTTTTGCTCAGTGCAATTTCATCCTGCATTAAATGCCTCCACTGTCCATCCACTGCTGAAAAATCCAGTTGTCAAATGTCATTCTCTGTAGGAAATCTTTACTAGGACCTAGTTCCTTTTATAAGCATAATTAATTAATCTCTTTTTTTGTCCTTCCTGAGTTCTTTTTCCTCATAGCGCTATTATAGCACTTACACATTATTAGTTAGCTAATAAGCTAATACCCAGCTAGTTTGAACAACTTGAGGCATGTGGGATGGTGACTAGTGGGGTTTTTTTCCTGCTTAATTTTTTGTGTGCAGAGCACTGTACCTAATACATATTCACTCAAGTATTTTTTGAGTAAATGACTATATGCTCACAAATACAGCTAAAACAGTGCTTATCAAGCTGTGACTTTAAATTTGGTAGTTTAAAATGGAGTTTTATTTCCTGTTTTTTCAGCTTTACTTTTTTAGCCTCTGTTACTTTGAATATACTATGCTAGGTACTTCTTATACATTGATTTAAAGAAATCCTACACGAAAGTGGTATCCCTGTTTTATAAAGGAAGAAGTTGAAGCTTAGCAAGGATAAATAATTAGGCTTAGGTGACATGACCAGTAAGTGTCAGAACTTGGATACAAGCACAGGTGTGCTTGACTTCAAAACCAATGCCTTTTTCACTGCCTGCTTTTAAATGGAGAGGGGGAGTTATCTATAGAGGTCACACGGTTGAAAGAAGAGTCGCTAGGTTGTATTGAAGAATTGTCAAGGTAAACTTGCTAATCTTAATGAAACGTTTCTTATGTGAAAGGCAGTGGGCTTTGACTTGTGCCTTGGTGGGGTATGTGTGTGTGTGTGTGTGTGTCTGTGTAATTTTGATAGTTTCAGTTTTCAAGCTTTTAGTAGTGAGAAGAACATTAAGAATAAGAGGCACTATGCTTTTAAAAATATCCACACCCCCCCGCCCCCCCCCCACACCTTACAGTTGAGTCCTGAGTTAATGTTGCGTGTGGATAAGGATGGCTTAGATTAGAATTTCACGCTTTTCTGTGTTGCTTATTAAAGTCTCCTACTGTCTCCTGTGCTCTGGTGTAGCACTCTGTCTCACTGACGGCATCCTGTCCCTGCCACCTTGGTTACTCACTCTTTTCTTCTCTACTCAGCCTGTGCAGCTTGCTTGCTTCTAACATGTTCTACCCTCTTCCTTCTCATTACTGATAATTCGTTTGCTATGATTGCATTCCCCATTCATCTCTTGTCCTTTTCTTCTTCAGAAAATGAGGGGAGAGAAGAGAATTCTAGGAGCTGAGGAAAAGCTGTGTGTTTCTATATGTTGACAATTTTTATTTTATCACACTACCATTTCTGAGCATTTTCTCTGTCCCAAGCTAAGTACATTCTTTAAATTCTCAAAAATACTCTAGAAGTAGGTGATTTTATTTTCATTAATAGAGTATAAAAAGCCTCAGAAGTTAACTGACTTGCCCAAAGCCATGTGGCTAATAAATGGTGAATGCACAATCTAAATTCTGGACTTAACTGTAAATGGTAGACCTCTGAAGAGTTACTGGAAAGAAAAAAATAGGGTAGCCTATTTCTTTTACTCTTCTTATTTTAATTTTTGATACGGAGATTGTTTTCCTATGTGACCTTTCATATTCCTTGGTTTGAATATGAAATGTGGAAGTTTATAACTTAGAGTAAGCTAATTGTTTTAACAGATAAACCTACAATCTCAGTGGTTTAACACAATAGAAGTTTATTTCTTGTTCCTGTGGAGTCCAAGTGGATGTTCCTAATTGGCAGGTGGCTCTCCGCTGAGCGGTGATTCAGGGAGCCAGTCTCCGACCATCGTGTGGCCCTCCCACCTTTTAAACGTAACTGCGAAAGTTACTGCGCTCATTTACATCAAGCCACAGAAGGAGGGAAAGCATGGAGGGTCAGCTGTGGGAGGTTTGAGACAGGCTTAAAAGTGTTGTCCATGATGCCCACTCTCATTCCTTTAGCTGGAATTCGGTCACATGGCTGTATGCCAAGAGGGGAAAGAAAATATAGCCTGTGTGCCCAGGAAAAAAAAATGGGCTCAGGGAATAGGTATCCCATCTTTGCATTTCCAAAAATTCTTCCAGAGGACATAGGATGTAGGGGTTAAGTTGCATAGTAAGTGTTTCTGAATCGTTGCTTTATTATCTCAGTCCTCCTGCCAGCGTGAAATATTATTTACTATGTACACTGGGAGAAGTACAACAGAGAGGGATCATATATGTTTCCATTAGTTCTTAAAACTATTCCCAATCCTCCTTCTCCATACATTCTGTCCTAGCAGACTTAATGAAGGGTGAGGAGGTGTTCTTAAGTGAGAGAGTAAGTTTTACTAGCTGATGAGGATATGAGACTCAATTTATCTTTCAATTTCGTTGTCTTTAGTAGAAGTTATGTCTGATTTCAAATGGGAATTCTTAGAATGGTGAAGGTTTGTAGACCTAAGAAAAATGTCATCAGGTGATAGCTAACACCTGCTTATAGTTTGTCTTTGATGTAGAATGTAAACCACTCCTAAAGTTAGAGTGAATTGGTTGAGATCCAGGTTACAATCACAGGAAATTAGTCTTAATTTAATCCCAATTCAGAGGACTTAGTTTGGGTTGGTTTGTGGTATCCCTAATATGTCACAGTGCTAGGAATATTAGAGCGTCTTAGAAGACTTTCGTCCTCTTAAATTGAACCTTAACTACAATAAGGTGATATTAGTCACTAAAATCTTTCACCCTTTATATGTTTAATTCAGTGAAACCCTAATAAACACAGCTCATTTTCATGTGACTTTTAGACTTAAAATAGAATTTCAAAATGGTATCTTCTCATAATGTGGATAGTCAGAGGAATTAGAATATAACTCATACATATCCCTTGCAATTTGACATTTTCATTCAGTGTTGAGTTCTTGCCATGAGCCATGTAGTGCCCTAAGCGCCTTGTTTTGGAGTGTGTGACAGTACTACTAAGGAGGATAGGTATTGTGAACCTCAGTAAACAATCTTTATACCACATAGTAAGTATGAGCAAAGGTACATAGGAAAGCATGAGCTCGCTGTGGAATGTGAAATCGGAGGCAAATAATGCTGAAAAATAGAATAGGTAAGGGCGAGATCTTAGATTTTTTCAGCATAGGGATTTGGTCTGTGAATGACCCCAAATTTTTAATGTAAAAATTTGTGTGTCTGCATTTTTCTTAAAAGAATGTCCAAAATGTTTTCACATTTCTCAAAATGTGAAGGCTATAGGGTTAGAAGGGTATATGGAGCATCTCTTACTCCTCCTCCTCAAAAAAAGTTAAGAGCCACTGATTGAGGTTTAGAGTTGTGTGCCTCATGTTATTCCTATTCATTGGCATTACCCACTGAGGCTGTGGGAGGAGAGTTACAGGCAGTAGAGGAATTCTGAATTACCTGGGAGGATTTTTGTTTTAAACCTTTCCTTAATCATCTTCATAGACCCCAGGACAGAGCTACTTTTAAAAGGTATTCATATTGTGTCAACATTTGTTTTTAAGTGATTCAGTGAGGCATCATACTGGTAAAATATTTCTCACCTTTAAGGATACTGTTTTATGATTTAAAGAAATATTTACACGTGTTAAAAAGTATGTTAAATAGTACAAAAGGGTACACAATGAAAGCTGATCTCTCTTTCATTTTATATCTCTAGTACTAATCTCCAGACACAACCACCATATATATATATATAATTGGGTTTTTTTAAAATGTAAATAAAACAGGGAAGTAATATATATACTATGTAATATCTTTGGTTTTTTAACTTATTAGTTATCTTTCTATATCAGCATATGTCGTTCTCTTTTACTCTTTTTAATGTCTGCGGAGTGCTTTGCTGTGTAGCTATAATAAAATGTATTTAACCAGTTTCCTAGGGATATATATTTAAGTTGTTTTGCTATTACAAACAATGCTTCAGTAAATATCCTTGTACGTGTCTTTGTGTATTACTTGTGCAAGTATATTTTAGGATAAATTACTGGATTGAAGAATAATGTTCATTTCAAATTTTAATAATGCAGAATTATCCTCCAACTGCAACTTCTATAATTCCATCAGTGTATGAGAATACTTCTTTTCCTAGTCCCATGCCAATACATTATTTAGCAGTTTTTAATGCTCGTAAATCTGAGAAAAATCTTGTTTTAATTTGTATTTCCTTAAGTATGAGGAAGATTGAGCATTGTTTCAGATAAGCCTGTGAACTGTTTATCCACGTACTTTGCCTACTTTTTAAAACTAGGTGAGGTGGCTAATGTCTTTTGGTTGTTTTTTTCCTCATAATTTGTAAGAGCTCTTTGTATATTAAGCAGATTATTCCCTTTTCATTTTTAGTATGTTTTTAGAATTAAAACAAAGAATTTATGTGGTGTTTGTTTGTAGGTCATTCAATATTAACAGGGTTGCAACTCAGGCTGTGGAGGATGTTTTAAATATTGGTGAGTACCAAAATAGCTGTTATATTTTATAATATGCTATATAATATATATATTTTATTATATGTTAGCTGTAATATGACACGAAATATTTTATTTAATCAAGATATTCCCCCCTTTCCTTTTTCAATAGCAAAACGACAAGGAAATTTAAGTCTTCCATTGAGCAGAGAATTGGTAGAGAAAGGTCAGTGACAAATGGTCATAACTACTAACAGTTTCACTTAAGTTCTATATTGATTTTGAGGATGTTATTGTGAAGTGTACTTATCTAATTAGCAAATCACAGTACTTTTTTGACCCAAACATGCTCTTAATAAAATATCCCTTTAAATATATTTAAACAATAAAAATTTTAAAGCTGGACAATTTTATATTATGATTTGTCAACCATGAAATATAACCTCTATGTCAAAACAGTATAACTGCAAACATGTGTTGGGGGATAGAAAAATACACATCTGGAAAAGCGTACTTAAACTCGGTGTGTCATTAATATCCTCTGAATGAGAAGGAATTCACTGAGCTGTGAATGCTTATCTTCACATTCACTAAAATGTTCGCTTTACCCTTCTCCTACCTACTCCTGCCCAGTTACTTTAGGGTTCCTTTAAGAGAACTAGCACTGTTGGAGAAAGGATACTGATCAGGGAATTTGAAGACCCGAGTTCCAATCCCAGACCAACCAGTCACTACTGTGAGCAAGACTGTGACTCTCCACTCCTCTGCTTTCCTCAGCTGTAAAATGAGGGTGTGGAAGTAGATCGCTGCTGCGTAGGGATTCTTCACATTTATTCTTTAAATTTTATTTTTTAAAAATATTTAAATTCTTAAACTG
Source organism: Equus quagga (assembly GCF_021613505.1). Lineage (NCBI taxonomy): Eukaryota > Metazoa > Chordata > Mammalia > Perissodactyla > Equidae > Equus > Equus quagga. Next base: position 92,573,724 of record NC_060275.1, read on the forward strand.
AAAAACACATTCATTTGATTTGCATGTGAAATTTTAACACACTAAAGTCCACTCATCTATCAGGATCATTTTTGAACAGACCTCAGACTAAAGCTTTTCTTGGTGTCTCTGTTTAATTAAGAGTATCCTAAGATTTCAGGTGAATTATTTTTAAAAAACAACAAAAAATCCAAACTTGTTTATAGTTGCATCTACTACCTATGTAAGGATTTTTCAACATATTCAACCAAAACAAAATACAGACATAAAGTGGATATGGACACAACTGTAATCCATAAACACAAAAACCTTATTTGTATTGGTTGCCTTTGAAATGATTTAGCAATACATAATAAAGTATTTTAACAGTTTCAGTTCATTTATCTGTATATTTTGGATTTCCACATCAGAATTCCTTTGTAGGGGAGATAGGCCTTTAAAATAGCTTGAAAACAGGACTCAATCTTCAAAATCCCCTTCAGCTCTCTAAAATGGACTCTGTTCTCCTCCTCTCAATGTGAGACCTAAAAGATTATTTTAATCACGGCTTATGAGCTAGCATTAGCATTAAATCTGTACCAAAGAAAGAAGTAGGCATTTATCATAATTGATTCTTCATTATATAATTTAACTTAAAACATAACGTATATAAACCAACTGAAATTTATCAGGTATGCAAATTAATTTGAGTATATATAAAATACAGTGATTGATTTTTCCCTTAATAAACATACCACTTCACTTTACTGAGTGAACGTTACTCCTTTGAAGATTTGACTGTCCTCAGAAGCGGTGGTGAATGCCAGCGGTGCCGTCACTGCTACAGACACTTCTGGAAATACTTCCTTTAGAGCTAGCACGTTTTGTGTGTGAGTTTCCAGAGAGGCACATTTTTCTTTTTGAGAGTGGATTAGATTTTTTTGAAAGAACCAAATAATTCATATGAAATTTTGGTAAATAAGGTAGGATCATCTGACAGTCTTGTAATGTCTTTTAATGTGGCTTTCAACTGTTTGTTCTTTCAAGCTTGATTTCCTTGTACAGTTGTCTTTAACCAGTTGTGCTTTGCATGCCAACTCTCATGGGCCTCTTGGTTAGAGAGAAAGCAGGTCCCAAAGATTTCTAAAAATATCTTGAGTAATGGCATTTTCATTGGAAAAAGCATATTGCCTGTCATTGTTGGAGATTGCATTTTATATCAAGACTATTAACTTATGAACTGTTTGATATGGTATTTTGGGAAAGGACTTGGCAGGAGAATATAGCAGCTCAACTTCCATTTTTGAGTGCCATAAACTAGTTCCTCTATTTTTGTTTAACTACCAGCTTTGTGGGTTTTTTTTCTTTTTCCCAAGTGTACTCATTTCTGCTACATTGTGGATGATGTAGGTTTCTGTGGGCTAATATTGGAACCTAATCCTCATTTATAAGGTTTTTTTGTTTTTTTAATGAATTTGTTCTGAGTTCCAAGAAACTTGCTACCAAACAGACCTTTCAAACAGCATTCCTTTAAGTTGAGGATAGCGTTCTTTTTCATTTTGTACTTCTCAAGTGACCATCTTTTATTGAATGTGCTAATACTTTTTTTTTCTTCATAGTAACAAACGAATATAATGAATCACTGCTCTACAGTCCAGAAGAACCAAAAATACTTTTCAGTATTCGAGAACCAATAGCAAACAGAATTTTCTCAAGCAGTCGTCAGCGTTGTTTTACCTCAAAGTAAGCTTCCACCGTCAGACTGGTGACTATGTTTTCATCCCTTGTAATTAAAAGCACACTTGGTTTTAAAAGTATTCAATTTCATTAAATTCACTTATTCAAACTTTATCTAGTGGGAAAAGTAGAATCTATGGAACTAATGAGGTATCATGCTAAACTGGCTAAAATGATATTTTCTTTCAAACTTAATGTGCAATTTAGAGAAACTAAAATTTAAGTGAATAGAAGGGGCATAGTTATTTAATTGGGTGATGTGGATTTGTTTGTTTTTTTGATGTATTAGGACACAGTAAGACTAAATTATCATTTTAAGAGAAATTGACTAGAAAGCACTTTTTTTTTCCATAGGCTGTGAAATAAAAGCAGGACAAACATTCATATAAAACCAAGTTGTATAGCAGTAAACCTTTAGAGTAGGATTCATTTCTTTTCCCTAAAACTGAACCCTCACCCACATCTATTGAATTTGCTTCAGTTTTTTTTCTTTTTTGAGCAGAAAAGGATATAAATAACTGAATGTAATTTCTTATTTTGTAAAAGTTGTCCAATTTTCCAAATTAACAAGGAAACCTACTATAATTATGAAAAAATGTCATCTATCTCATGGCAAGCAAAGAACAGTTTAACAAAATTGCTGCTTATAGTTTGCATATTTTCCTTTTTGAGAATACACAATTGATTTTTCTCTAGGAAAGACACTAAAAAGGAAACTCATCTTACTTAAAAATCACTTTACTCATTTGAGAGTTAATTTTGATTAATCAACACATCTGTACTCATTTTGGGTGAGACTACAAAGACTCATTTAAATTTTTGCTCATATAAATAGAATAGCTTCATGACTTTGGCAGTTGGAAAGTATTTCAAACATGTCATAACAAGCACTTTAACAACGAAAGATTGATAAATTGAATACATTAGAATTAAGAACTTCTGTTATTGAAGACACCATTAGGAAAATAAAAAGGCAAGCCACAGAGTGAGATATTTGCAGTACCTATATCCAGCAATGGACTCATATCCAGAATATACAGATAATAAAAATTCGTACAAATCAGTAAGAAAAAGATAGGCAACCCTGTAGAAAAATAGCCAAAGTCATGGACAGGCATTTCACAAAAGAGGATGTCCAAATGGCTGATAAACATGTAAGAAATGTTCTTTACCTTATTATTCATCTGGGAAATGCAAATTAAAACTACATAGTATGATACTATACACACCCACCAGAATGGCTAAACACCAGTTGTTGGTAAGGTGAAACACCTGGAACTTTCATACACTACTGTTAGGAATAGTTTGGAAAATTGTTTGGCATTTATCTACCAAAGCTGAATACGTAGTGACCCAATAATTCCACTCCTAGGTATATATCTAACAGAAACGTGTACATCAAAAGACATGCTCAAGAATATTCAGGGGCTGGCCCAGTGGCACAGTGGTGAAGTGCGCATGTTCTGCTTTGGCAGCCTGGGGTTCACCGGTTTGGATCCCGGGTGTCGAGATGGCACCACTCAGCAAGCCATGCTGTGGCAGATGTCCCACATATAAAGTAGAAGAAGATGGGCATGGATGTTAGCTCAGGGCCAGTCTTCCTCAGCACAAACAGGAGGATTCGTAGCAGATGTTAACTCAGGGCTAATCTTCCTCAAAACAAAAACAAAAACAAACCCGTCCCCCACCCCCAAAAGAAAGAATATTCATAGCAACACTACTCCCAATAGGTAAAAACTCAAATATGCGTGAGGAGATAGATAAGTAAGTTTTGGTATTTTCATACAGTGGAAGTGTTTTCATACAGCAATGAAAATGAACACACTACTATTACATGTAATAACATGGATGAATTTCACAAACTTACTATTGAGCAAAAGAAGCCAGACACAGGCATCATATTGTATTCTTCCATTTATATAAAGTTCAAGAACAGATGAAGCTATTACTACTCTGGGGATTGAAATTAGGGTAGTGGATATGCTGGGAAAGAGGGGCCAGAAGTGGTGACTGGGAGATGGCAATGAGAGAGCTTCCTGGAGGCTGGGTAACATTCCTGATTTGGGTGATGGTTACACAAGTGTATTCATCGAGCTGTACCCTAATACTTTGTGCTTCTGCTGTGTGTTATACTTAGGTAAAAATTTTACATGAAAATAATTACATTCTTCCTCCATACTTAACATACTTGCAATGGTAATAATGCAACAGTTTTCAGTCACATGGAAAAAGCCTGTGAGTTCCATCAAGTATGAACTTGTTCACTCATAAATGTTGGGGTGAGTGGGGCTATCCTGAACACTTAAATTTTGAGATTTGATAATGTACCCACATATTTACATAGTTACTAACACTCTTATACCAAAGAGCACCTTGATTTTTAAAATCAAGGCCAAATGATCTGCCAGTTTAGATAAAAAATAAATGTTTTAAAGAAACTATTATTTAGGGTTAAGAAAACTGTTCACGTTTAAGCAGACATTTCTTTCTGTCTAGGGTTTGTGTTCGTTCTCGTTGTTGGGATGCCTGTATGGTTGTGGATGGAGGAACTTCTTTTGAGTTTAATGATGGAGCAATTGCTTCAATGATGATCAATAAAGAAGATGAGCTTCGGACTGTGCTTCTAGACCAGTGAAGGATTTCCTCAGATGACACATTCTGATTACCAGAAAATTACTTGGACTGCAGAAAGACTGCCTGTCATAAAGCTGCATTTTTTGGTTATTATTGAGACTAGTCTGCCTAGGCTCAAAGGTGACTAATCAAGTGAGATTTGCATTATTCTTTGGTTGGATTCTGATGGAAAAGATGTTCACTGTGTAAGAAAGTGGATGGACTACACTGATTAGAATTGATACTGGTGAAATTTCTATATTGCTTACCAGTGGTATCCAAAAGTGCTGATATCTTTTTAAATTGAGAGAGGTAGGCTCAAATAAAGGATTAAATGTTTAGGATTTGAAATTTAACTGTACAAGTTTTTTTTCTTTTCCTTTTCTCCTAACTCTGTGGAATTGGTCTGACCATACACATATCATTTGATTAGTGTATATTTTTTTATAGTACCTAAAAATCAAGATTTGTAAAACATTTTGATGATGATGGAGAATTTTGATAAATCCTGACATTGACCTAATTGAAGTAGGTAAAGGTTTTTATATGTGCTAAGAAGTTTCTAATTTCAGAACACAGTGATATTGTTACACCTCTGTTTTGATTTAAAAAGCTCAATCATTTTTGAAATTATTTATAGATGTTTTCATTTAATTGACTTTCAGGTTAATTTTGACAGTGCTGGGTGAAATACATATATCTGGACAAAATCATGATGCTCTTACCAATAGCTATTTTAGGTCATAGGCAATTTTTTTAAAAATGATTTGAGTCTAATAGATTTCTTCCATATTTAAAACTCTCTAACTTGGATTCAAAGACTAAAAGAATGAACTGATTAGATATATTCTACTAGGATTTTGGTCAGACTTTTAAGAAATATTTTCACCTAGTGGTAGAAGTACTGTCAGAAAGGAAATAGATTCTTTAATAAATATGCAAAACACATTAGTTTTGGAATTGTCTTACTTTTAACATCATAGTAGTTTTCACCTAGCTAATATTCCAAGTTTCACACATTAGCTTTGGAGGATAAACTGTTATGGCTTTTCTTTTTTTTCTCCCACTATGAGAGTTCCTTTATTTTGGGAGGAAACTATTTTATCTAATTCTTGATATACTTATAAGTAATCCTAGTATTTTCACAAAAAGCACCTATTGCTGCATCATGAGACAATTGGTATTCTTATGCCATTTTTCAAAGTTCTTTTTTCAGAAAAAATTTTTGCTAAAAATTTTTGTTCAATCATTGACATATTTATTGAACACCCACTCTGTGCCATGGACTGTGTCAATTGCTGGATATACACTGATGAATGAAACAGACAATCCTGATGTTCAGAACTTGAGTCTAGTGAGCTCAGAAGTAAATTCTGTGTAAGCTAGGATGTATAATCCAGTTGAGTTTTGCAACATTTAACATGTTCTTGTCAAATTTTTTATATAAATGCTACTATACAAAGGTAATTTAGGTTTTGATGTATATCCAGAACAAGAATCTGTTTTTCTTTTTTTAATTGAGTATCTGCATAGACACTCATAGCACAAAGTTATATGATGCATACAAAAAAATTAGTGCTTTCTCAGACCTGGATCTAGTTTCTGGTTTGATTTAAAAATGATTGATAGACTTAAGATACCACTTTACAAAGAAGTGAAATTCCACACTATAGAAACTCCCCTAACAGTTTAAAATGTCTTCTTGACAAAAATGTCAACTCCCTCTTTAATATCAAGGAAATCTGATTGTCCACAATGGTACCATAGATCTGTTAATATGTAACATATTAATAGGTAACCTGCTATGTGCAATTGTTCATAAGCCATATTTTAAAGGTTTAAAAAATACTTAATGTGCTCTGTTTGCAATATAGCTTCTAATATTTCAGCTCTGCGGTGGGGATTTATTTGTAAGAGATGATGAGAGGCAAAGGATGTTAGAATAGCGAAAATGTTTTTATGAATTAACCTTTTAATGGCAACTATATGTGAATAAAATTAAACTATTGCTATCTCTTCTTTTTGACTTCATTTATTTCCTTAACTCTTGTGGGGTCATTATTTGAAACTAGATTTTCTCAAAATGTTATGTTTCGAAAGTCTTTTTCCCCACTGCTATTATTATTCTGTGTCCTGTTGACTTCATTCAACTGCTAATCTTTGACACAGAACCATGATTTGTTAAATAATCAGAGAGTAAAGTCCTTACCTTGTAAGTGTAGACTCCTCAGATAATTTCAACTTAATATTTTTGATGCTCCATATGTATTTATTTTCATGGACCCAATAAATCAAATCATGTTTTGTTAAATGTATAGCCTTCAATGTAAAGAAATTTCCATTGAGTGCACTTTTTAAATATCAAAATGAACAATATGAAGAAAATAAGTAGAAAGAGCTAATTAACACAAATATTTATTGAAAAATATTCACTTGAGTTGAAAAGCCTGTCAAATCTAAGTTTAAGGATACATTATCTATTGCTGTGCTGTGAAAATAACAATGCAAATTTAGAATTTAAATTATTAAATTCATTCCATTGTGCCAGTATACCATATTTAAGGATAGTATCTACCAAGACAATTGTGCAAAGATGATCCCAGAGATAATGTGATAATGAAAAATGTTATAAATATTGGTGGGGAGGGATAAGAGTGAATGTACTGCTGAACTATAAGAGGAATTGTTGTAAATAACAATTTTTACTTCCTTGACTTTAACATAAAATAACCATGAAGGGATCAGGGCATAAGTCAATGAGAAGGTTTATTAAGTTTTCTATGTTAAGGACTGTATAAAGAATATTTTTTGAGTGTCATGGGCTTTATTTTAGGATGCATTTTTAAGAAAATTACTGATTAAACAAGGAGGAGCTAAAGAGAAAAACAATAACATTTTGTGTTAATTTGAGTATTCTATAGGATAGCAAAGGCATGGATTATAATTAATTTTGTTCATTTCTCTCTTTTCAAAAATCAAACACTGATACAGCTTAAAAAAAGTAAAATCAAACTTGTGATCCTGAAAAGACGGATAGAGAGATCTGAACAATACACAGCTTTTTAGAACAGTAGATGTGAGTTCCTTGGGAGTATGGAGTATGAGTTATGATTCATACCTTCTCACAATGAATGCTTAAAGACTGGAACAGCTAGAGAAGAAATTGCCTATAACGATAATAAACAATAGTTTTACAATAGTGAAACTTAACATTCTCTGGAGTGTCCATGGGGGGGGGGGGTGGATCTGATGTATGGAAAGTTGAAGTAAACAAAAAACCTGAGAATCAGGTTTTTACAAACCATTATGTTTAGCAGACATTTCCCTCAACTGTAACTACTGTTTTTTCCCCACAGTTTTCTTTGAATGGACAAAGAGGGCTTGAGTGATTTGTCAGGTTGTTACCACACTAGATTGGTTCTTCTTGGCTTTCACAAGAAAATAATCTATTTAAAATACCTTTGGTAATTAAGCTTTGTTATATAGTTATATATTTTCTCCTGCCTCAGATCTTCCCTCCAAAGCATCTTTTTTTCATGAAACGATTCTTCACAAAATCATTCTTTTAATCTTCTAAATATTCCCATTATCCTTTTAATTGGGTTACTGTAGATTATCCACTTGACATGTAGTTTCAGACTAAAATATTGCCATAGTCTTACCCTTCTATGTGCTTTCTGGCTCTTGCATCAATACCACTGCAAATAAACTTGTAATTATTATCCTGAGTAGTAACTTAATAGTTTTTAGTGAAAAAGGCATTCTAAAAGCCAATAAAAATGACACTATGACCAATATTTTTTAAAAAGACAATAAAATGCAAGGTAATGGGATATAACATTCTAGTGTGCCTCTTAAAAAATGTAGGACTATGGAAATAGTCTTGTCAATCATGGCCCCTGCCATCATAGGACCTTAAAATAGAGTGATTTTAATGTCCCAAATTGCAAATTAAGTGTTTTGGTATTTGGTTTGAGAAATACCAAAATATCAGTATTTTAATATTTAGAGTCACTAAAAAGTAAAAATAAATAACTCAAATATTAAATAACATTCCAAATATTAAACTCAAATACTAAATATTAAACTCAAAACAAATCCATAAAATTAAGTTAGTATAGGCTTTAGGGCTTCAACCTGTATCATGAAGTTAGCCTTTTGGTGGAGAGCTTTTGACTTTCTGGAATATCTAGTTAAGTGGGGATGGGGAAAGGAGTGGTAATAAAAGAGGAGATACCTTTCTGCTTGTTCCAGGGTTAGGGTATCCAGTGGAAAGAGGTTGCTTTTTAGTTTTCCCAGTCCCTGGATTACTCAGTGTCCTTCCTCATATGTTCCGCACCTTCCCTTGTGCTCTTGTTCAGACACACACAGTATCCTCCACATTGTACATCTTCAGTAAATGTTGGATTGAAATTGAGTTCACTAAGATATAAGGGACACAAGTCACTTTATCCAGAAATAAAAATTTTGCACTTGGCCAGAGTGTCCCTCATATCTCTGGAACTTGTGTCTAGGGTATAGGAAAGGGAGGATTCAAGGGCTGGAGGCAGATGTTAGAATGACAGCCAGATGTTACGTGCCGCTTAGTGGAAGAACATACTACTACTATCAAGTATCTCCTAAAAAAAAAAAAAACTTGATAGGATAAGCCTCTAGATCCAGGTTTCTCAACACCTGCACTGTTGACATTTTGGACCAGTAACTGTTGTGCGGAGCTGTCCTGTGTATTGTAGGATGGTTAGCAACATCCTTACCCTCTACCCACTAGATGCCAGTAGTACCTCTCTACTTGTGACAACTAAAAATGTCTTCAGATATTACCAAATGTCTCCTGGGGTGCAAAATCATCTTTGGTCTACAGCTGTTTGCTGCTAGATGAAACTACCAGTTTATGGAAATAGGGGACAGATTAACCTGTTAAACATCATTCCAGGAATCACATCGGCAAAATCCAGAATGTGGAACAAAGGACAAACAACCTAGTTTCTTCAATTAATAAATTACAAGGAAAAAAAAAATAAGGGGGAACCCAAAGATTGAGAGATGTAAGGGAATGTCAGTCCCGGCCAGAGCATTTAGGCAAGAAAAAGAAAAGCATCCAAATTGGAAAGGAAGAAGTGAAACTGTCACTATTTGCAGATAACAGGATATTATATGTAGAAAACCCTAACTCCACCAAAAAACTGTTACAAGTAATAAATGAATTCAGTAAAGTTGCAGGATACAAAGTCAACATACAGAAATCTGTTGCATTTCTTCTATACACTAGTAATGAACTATCAGAAAGAGAAACTTTAAAAAGCAATCCTATTTACAATTGCATCAAAAAGAATGAAATACCTGGGGATAAACTGAACCAAGGAGGTAAAAGACCCATACACTGAAAACTATAAAACAATGATGAAAGAAACTGAAGAAGACACAGATAAGCGGTAAGATATTTTGTGCTCATGGTTTGGAAGAATTCATGTTAAAGTGTCCATACTACCCAAGTACTCTACAGATTCAAAACAGTCCTTGTCAAAATTCCAATGGCATTTTTCACAGAAATAGAACAAAGAATCCTAAAATTTGTATGGAATCACAAAAGACCCCAAATAGCCAAAGTAATCTTGAGAGAGAACAACAAAGCTGGAGGCACCCCAATCCCTGACATCAAAATAGACTACAAAGCTATAATAGTAATCAAATTAGTATGGTACTTACAGAAAAACAGACACATAGATCAATGGACCAGAAGAGAGCCCAGAAATAAATCCACACATCTGTGGACAGCTAATCTTCAACAAAGGAGCCAAGAATACACAATGGGGAAGGGACAGTCTCTTCAATAAACGGTGTTGGGAAAACTGAACAGCCATATGCAAAAGAATGAAACTGGACCACTATCTTACACCACACACAAAAACTAACTCAAAATGGATTAAAGACTTGAATGTAAGACCTGAAACCATAAAACTAGAAGAAAACAGGCAGTAAGCTCCTTGATATCAGTCTTGGGGATGATTTCTGGATTTGACACAAAAGCAAAGGCAACAAAAGCAAAAATAAACAAGTGGGACTACATCAAACTAAAAAGCTTCTGCACAGAAAAGGAAACCATCAACAAAATGGAAAGGCAATCTACTGCATGGAAGAAAATATTTGCAAATCATGTATCTGGATAAATGGCTAACATCCAAAATATATAAAGAATTCATACAACTCAATAGCAAAAAAACCAATCCCATTAAAATGGCAGAACAACAGAATAATTTTTCCAAAGACATACAGATGGCCAAACAGGTACATGAAAAGATGCTAAACATCATTAATCATCAGGGAAATGTAAATCAAAACCACAATGAGGTATCACCTCACATTTGTTAGAATGGCTAACATCAAAAAGACAAGAGATAAGTGACGGCGAGGATGTGGAGATAAGGGACCCCTTGTGCACTGTTGGTAGGAATAAAGTGGTGCAGCCACTATGGAAAACAGTATGGAAGTTCCTCAAAAAATTAAAAATAGAACTACCATATGATGCAGCAATTCCACTTGTGGATGGGAGAAAACACTAACTTGAAAAGAGATCTGCACCCCCACGTTGATTGCAGCATTGTTCACAACAGCCAAGACATGGAGACAACCTAAGTGTCCATCAACAGACAAATGAATAAAGAAAACGTGGTGTATATATATACAGTGGCATGTTATCCAGCCATAAAAAGAATGAAATCTTGTCATTTGTGACAACATGGATGGACCTTGAGGGCATTATGCTAAGTGAAATAAGTCAGAGAAAGACAAATACCCTATGATCTCATTTATATGCGGAATCTAAAAGCAGCCAAAAAATCAAGCTCATAGATACAGAGAACAAACAGATTGGTGGTTGCTAAAGGCCAGGGGTGGGGGTAGGTGAAATGGGTGAAGTGAGTCAAAAGGTACAAACTGCTGGTTTTAAAATAAGTCAGTCATGGGATGTAATGCACAGCTTAGTGACTATAGTCTATAATACTGTACTGCATATTTGAAAGCTGCTAAAAGAGATCTCAAAAGTTCTCATCACAAGAAAAAAAATCTGTAACCATGTATGGTGACAAATGTTAACTAGACTTATTTTGTTGATCATTTTGTAATATACAGAAATATTGAATCATTATGTGGTACATCTGAAACTAATATAATGTTGTATGTCAATTATACCTTAATAAAAAAGAAACGAGAGAACGTCAATCAAATGCAATGTGTGGACTATGTTTGGTTCTGATCAAAACAAACCCATACACGAAAACCAGAGACAACTGAGGAATTTTCAACACTATTTTGATATTTAATGTTTCAGAATTCAGGAAAATCTCTATTCTTTAGAGGTATATACTGAAACATTTATGAAATTATATCTGGGTTTTGCTTCAAAATAAACTGTGTGAGTATGTGTGTATGGGGGGGGAAGTGCATGAGATGATGGATAAAAAGAGATTGGTCATGAGTTAATGATTATAGAAAATGGATGACGAGGTGCATTATATTCTCTACTTTTTGCATTTATTTGACATTTTTCATAATTAAAAACAGAAAAGGAACCATAGCAGTGATGATGTAAAAAAAGAAGCAAAAAAATTGGGTGATACTCAAGAAGAATCACCATTCTACCGTTTGAATGAACTATGTTCAAAAGCAATTCCCAGAAGACCCGGGTACAGGGTGAACTATTCAAATAGTCTGCTAATAAGACTAAAATGCACAGGATAGCTGATCAAGCCTGTATTTAAAAAGTGCTGACTTTTATTGATAGTACTTGACTATCACATTAATCACTTGAATTCCAAATGTTTTATAAATGTTATTACTTTTTAAAGCACTCTAAATATAACAGGCCTGTACTTAGCACCTTGTTAGAAAGTTTTATAAACTATCATTTTAATTTGACAACAAGCATAAGATGTAGATGGGGCAAAAAGGACCATTTCAGGCGTCTTTGGAAGGGCCTTATTTAGAGGGCTGAGATAAATGGCACACCACACCAAATGCCTTCTATTTTAACCACAATACTTAATGAAAAAACAGAAAGGAAAAAGGAATACAACTTAGCTGAAGGATTAATTTTTATAAAAATGTGTTTTATTTTAAAACAAGTCTATAAAAGTAGAAATCACATACAAAAATACAGATTATTCTGACACGTTAGCAAAATAGCTTAAGGCTGGACTTGAGTTTGGAAGTACTGAGTGTTTGAGGGCACCTGGAAGTCAGAGTCCAACTGGATTCTATCATCAGCCCTTGTCACTAATCTGTAAACAATAATTTCAAGTAGTATTTAGCACTTCTTAACTGCTACAAAATTGAAACATAATCATTTCCCGTGTAACACTACTTCGAAATGTTCTTTAGGTCTCAGCCGATAAGGGCACTTCATACCATTGTTTCTAACATTTGAAAAATCTGATTTAAAAAAACAATTAATGTCAACAGAAATGAGGGGTTTTGGCTTTTTTGTTCCATTTTGAACATATGAGGAGGTCATCAATTTAAATAAGAAATTAGTGTTTTGTGTTTATTTTAAAAGTAGAATTGAATCCTTTTGCATCTATGTCCCATTAAAAAAAAATCACTGATGCTATCAAAGGTTCAACATCTGAGTCTTAACTGTCATGCAGGTGCGAGCTGTGTTCACTGCTGTAAAACTGCATGCAACACACACCTGCCTCTAGTGTGTATTCCCGATCGAAAAGAACACGCAGTTCTTCTTCGGGAACTTTAGGTCCAATAACCTTATAAAATGGGTAGTTCCAAACAATTATCGTGGGAGACCATTACAAAAAGGGACAATTTAAAATACTTGATTCTATAAGTAATATAAAAACAACTTCAAGAACCTCAGCAATAAAGGAAAATGGCTGGCAACTTCACTTCAGCATTCCATCCAACACTTCAAGAACAGAGGCTGACCAGTTTCTACCACCTTTCTAAAACAAAGCAAGTCATTTTAAAAGTTCAAGAACCCACGTCAACATAATTTGATCAAAAAGTTAGAAGGCCACAATTACATTTCCTCAGCTAATTTAGAATTCTGGGAACACAGTACATTACAGGATACTTCATAAGTGTGCATTTGAAGATACTGCAAGATTAACCTGACATAGGAAATTGCCTCTTGAGCCTTCAAATTCTATACCTCTGGTTGGTTTTCTATTTTTTTCATTTAGGTTTTACAGTTAATTACTCAGGACTATTTGTTTCCATGAGCCTAATTTCAAATCTAAAGGCAAAGGTGAAATGTGTATTTTTCTTTTTCTATCCCCTAGAAGAGATTGCCCCAAATCAACTATCCTATGATTCTTTCTGTTCAGCTCACAATACAAATAGCTTATTCTTCAATCTATGTCTTATAAGGCAATACTGAAAAGTTAAATAGAAAAAAGTTACCATATAGGCTATGAAAAAGATTCGCTGGTGGTGATTTTTATGCTTGATTCTAAATAGATTTCATAAGAAGGGCACTTGAAAGAGGTGGCTCAAATTTTGCCCCTCAAGGTATCTTGAAATTATAGGCTCACTCTCCTAAAGTTTCAAAAGGCCTACAACTCAGGCTCTGAAAGGCATAGCAGTGACAGAAATGTTTACAGTCATTTTTAAAAAGCGACACTTCATAGTTTTCTCTCTCACATGGCTAATACACTTGCAGAATAAAGGCAAAGGGAAAACCAAGAATAAAAATAGCTGAGTGCTCCAGCAATTGGGCTTCCTGCCTACTTTCCCTGTTCCAAAGAGACACCATCCTGCAATAAATACTTCATAGACAGCTGGGCTTTTGCAGCGTCAGTCGGCATCTGATGCCCCATATTTCCTGGTTCTTTTTGTTGCCAACGGTTGGCCTGGCAATGGTGGTGAAATGGGAGCAATTAATCTGTAGATGAGGAAGGGCTTCCTTTAACAGTTGAAGGGTACCGTCTGGTACGATTCCAAAAACTTGTAGTGTTTTTAGTGTGGGAATTTCTCCAAGTTCACTGGAAAGGAAGAGAGAGACTTTCAGAGTAGCAGCATCTATGCAAACTGTTCCGCTACAGTTACATGACCCAGTTTTTACAATTTGTATCATAGTTTATAAAACGCAAACTGAAAAGATAATTTGCCATCAACGATTGGAGAAAACGGCAAATTGAATCGAACTACGGAGCCCAGGCCATAGCTTGGGCAACATGGCCTTAGGAAACATGCCAGTGCGTTTTGCTGAATTTCTAACAACCTAAAAACTCCAAGGTATATTTAAAATCCAACCATATTTGCTTTCTTTCTCCATTCTTGATTTATACCAAATGATTTATGCTGTGTTGTGAGGAGAAGCTAGCAAGCTAGCGATGGTAAAAGTAAATGTTTTACTGTAGTATCAGTTGAAATCACCACAGGTTACATGCAATTCAAGGATACAGACTTGACCTTTATTTGAACTAGGCTCCATCTCTCAAAAGGAGCTATCAGCAGGGTTGATAACTTCTCTTATTTTGCTGAGGAAGATTTGCCCTGAGCTAACATCCATTGCCAATCTCCTCCTTTTTTCGCTTGAGGAAGATTCGCCCTGAACTAACATCTTTGCCAGTCCTCCTCTACTTTGTATGTGGGATGCCTCCAAAGCATGGCTGATGAGTGGAGAAGATCTGTGTCAGGGATCTGAACCTGCAAACCTAGGCGGCCAAAGTAGAGCACATGAAACTTTAACCACTCGGCCACAAGGCCAGCCCCTCTGATAACTCTTAATAATGGTTAATACTCAACAACTGCATTATATACGATGAAACCTAACAGTAACTTCACTAAGATATTTTAGAGAGGGCTGGGTAGATGGAAAAAAGGGGTGACCAGTTGTAGCCATTTCACCTCTCAACACATTGCCATTTTTTTTTCTGTCACATATAAGCCAGTCCTCTTAAGTATTTCACATTAGGTGAAATACATCTCTTTGAACAGTGAAATTCTCATCCACAGAAAAAAGGGAGCCTGTTTCCCCAAAGTAAATACTTTTTGATAATGATTCTTTCTTCTTAACCCAGATCTATGTGCTTAGAAATTCATCTCTCTGATCTATATTTGCTCTAGGTTGGGACACAGTACAAAGTCTTGTGAAAGGGAATATTTAGTTTGGAATTTCATCAAAATCTCACTGCAGATCAATGACCGAGAGTTAGAAGCATCCTTTATATTTTCACACTGCCAGTAAGTGCTAAAAAAAACCAACTTTCCTTATAGTAATGGTCGCCTTGCCTCCAATCTTTCTTCCTTCCAGCCTGTTCTCTTTACCAATGACCACGGCATCTTCCTAAAGCCTAGCTCAGATTATGTTACTCCCCTGCTCCAAAATCTTTGACGCTTCCCTCATGTTTACGGAACTCAAGCCGTTCAGCTGGCCTTAAGGCCTTCCATGCTTCACCTGCTCTCCCAGCCTTCCCACTACCCTTCTAAACATATTTATTCGATATTCAACAAAGTGTCTTAAACATCATAGATGTTTAATATATGCTAGCTGAATACAAGATGAAAAGTAATTTAAAAAACAAAAATACTACCCAAATAAAATAAATACGCTTGGTGTTCATAAGGGGACAATAAGGTCTGGAGGTCACAATAGACTAAAAGAAAATCAAGAAGAACAAATTCCTGTTGTTCTTAAAACAAACTAATCTCTGAATACAGGGGTCTAAAGAAAGGTCGCAATATATAGAGGTTTATACTTATCATCGCTTAAGATGACAGCAATCCTGCCCCAATCTTAAATCCTTCTGTGAAATGCGAGTGTGTGAGAACTTTGTAATAATCATGACAATTTTGGTTCTGGGATATCCAAACTAGCCAAATCGTTAAGTCATTCTGCAGTGGACAGTACTTAAAAGAAGCAACTGTAGGTGGGAGTAAGAAAAGGAAGTATGGCGGATGGCAGAAGAGGAAATGTGCTTGTAACAGCATTGGGAAAGGGCCTTGGTGAGGAAGGAAATGACACCAGACTCTCAGAAGACACCCAGAGGTTACAAAAATACTTACAGTAAAGTTTCAGGTATTATATCATAGCACCGACTGAGTGACAAGTGTTGGAGGTAGTTGAGCTGGTAAAATTCTGGAAAGCAGTCATTCTTTAGCATGACACTATCACTGTAACAGAGCAGAAGAAAAAATTCAACACCTATCCATCAGTCCTAGATGGAGAAGACCAGAATAGTTTACCACCTAGTTCCTTCAACATATTAGCATCCTTTCCTCATTCAATGAGCAATCATGATTTTTCAATTTTTATTTTAAAATGATTAAAGAAAAAAAAATACCTTAAGTCTAGGTGGACAAGATTGGGGCATCTTCCAACTAAGGTAGAGACATCTAGAAAAAAACATGATGGTGACTATTAAATTAGGAACAAGACAAGAATATCTACTATCCATACTATCATTTAACATTATGCTAGAAGTTTGTAACTAGTTAGACTATTAGAGTTGCAGACTATTAGAAAAAAAATTATCACCTTGGCATATAAGACTTTTTACTAAAAAATTCAAGAGAATCACCTGAAAAACTATTATTTTTACATAGTAAGAGAACTGTGTAAAATGAGTAGTTAACAAAACTCCAGAGCCTACCTATGTATCAGCAATAGCTGGCTGGAAAAATAGAAAAAAAAATCCCACTCACAATAGCAAAAAGCAAAACCAAACATCACTATGTATATATGAACAACATATCATAAAGGTAGCACTTAAAATCAATAGGGGAAATAATGAATTATTAAAAAATAATATTGCTGGCCTGGTGGCGTAGCGGTTAAGTGTGCACGTTCTGCTTCGGCGACCTGGGGTTCACTGGTTTGGATCCCGGGTGTGGACATGGCACCACTTGGCACACCATGCTGTGGCAGGCATCCCACATATAAAGTAGAGGAAGATGGGCATGGAGGTTAGCTCAGGGCCAGTCTTTGTCAGTGAAAAGAGGAGGATTGGCAGCAGTTAGCTCAGGGCTAATCTTCCTCAAAAAAAAAAAAAAATTGCTACCACAACTGGAAAAAATTTATTTCTCCAACTCAAATAATATACCCAAATACAATTCCACATATATTTAAAAAGTTCTAAGTGCAAAAATATGGGTAATTATTCATTAGATTTTGGGCTAGGTAGGGGTTTCTAAACATAAAAGAAAACATAAAGGGAACACTAATAACTTACTACATAAAAATTTTAAAACTCTACCACCACCTTAAAGCAAAACAAAACACAAACAGAATTAAAGAAGTATCAGAAAACTGGGAATAAATGCTTCCAACATAAATAAAACAGAGAGTTAATGGTCTTATTATCTAAAGAGCAAAAGAAGATAAACAGGAGAAAATGGGGAAAGAACAAGAACAAATACTTTGTAAAATACAGAGATAATAAAAAGGGAGCAGGAAATGCAAAGTAAAACTAAAATATTGCTTTTCAGCCATCATATTAAAAAAATTTTATTATAATACCCAGAACTCATGAAATATAATAAAGCAGGTCCTCAATACTACAAGTGGATATTTAATTTTATGCAGCCTTTCAGGAGAGTCAACTGATTTTTGTTTTTGAGGGTGAATTGATTTTTTTTAAAAAAAGTGTTCAGGGCATTACCCACTTTGCTCTTTGGCTCAGTAATTCCACTTTTAGAAAAATAATTTGAGATATGCTTGTAGACATTCATGTAGCAACAATTATAATAGCCCCTCCCCCACTTAGATTAATAGGTTAATTGTCATCCATTCTGTGGAACACAATGATAACAGTAGCTATTAAGAAGCTTTTTAATAACATTGCATGATTTGAAAAAATATTCAGGCTATATTGCATAGTGAAAACAAAACAAAATATATACAATGCATTATAATCTCAATTTAGTTAAAAGACCTTCACAAACTCCTATTTTACACACAAACTCACACTCAGAAAGGGTTTGGAAAAAGGGCTGAAAGGAAATGCACCCAAACCTTATGCAGTTACCGAGAGTGGTGGGATTAGAGGTAACTTTTCAGAATTTGGAAGAAACGTCACATGTGCTACTTTGTAATCAGAAAATACATCAATAAATGTTATTTATTTTTTAAAATAGAGAAACTTCATTAATGTTGGAGGGTTTTTTTTCTTCTTACAGCTGTATCGTCAGCCCCTTCTCCTACCCTGAATCCTAGACTTGCATTTTCAATTGCCTCCTCAACACACCCACTGGGAGATGTGATAGGCATCTCAAATTTATGCCTAAAACCAAATGCTTGATTTCTCCCCCAAATCTGCTCCTTCTCTAGAGTCTTCCCCATCTGAGTAAGTGCTAACTTCACTGATTCCAGCTGCTTAGGCCAAAACCCTGGGAATCATACTTGACTGTTTTTCTCACATCCCACACCCAATCTGTTACCAAATCCTGCTATGTCGGCTTTCAAAAGTGCCCCAAATCTGATCATTTCTTGCCACCTCGAACGTTACCACCCTAATCTCGTACAGCCTTTTCTCAACACAGCACCAGAATGGAACTTTTCAAAGGTGAGTCAGATCATACCATTCCCTACCCCAAATATTGCAATGGCTTCCCAGCTCACTCAGAAAAAAACCAAAACAAAGCTTTTGCCTTGCTCCCTCTCACGTACTGGCTCCCATATCAAGAAAAAAACCCTCAAACATGAATGAAGTTTGTCTATTTTTAAAAATAAATAAGACTTATTGGTTCATTTTCTGATTACAAAGTAGCACATGTGATTTTCTTCCAAAGGTACCTGCTGGTCCTTAGTTCTAGAAGGTTCTTTCCTCACCTCACACATCTATATGGCTCACACCTTTCTTTACTGATTCATTCAGGTCTCTGCTCAAGTGTCACTTCCTCAGAGAGGCCCTCTCTGAGTGTTCCCTTTAAAAATAGCCCCTTTCCCGCTATGTTCTACCTGGTTACTCTGCTTGATTTTTCCTCCGTGCCTTTTCACCTCCTTTTGTAACATTTAGTTATTTGTTGACTGTCTAGCTCCCTCACTCAAATGTAAGCCGCACAAGGATGACTTCATCTGTTTTGTTCAAGGCCACATCTCCCAAGTCTGGAGCACGGCTTTGTGCACTGTGGTGCTCAGTAAACACCTGTTTAATGAATGACTCAAAAAATGAAGAAAGTGCACAATACCACTTTGAGCGACCCATCATCTAGCCAGCCAACCAACCGTCAACAAAATCCAAAATCAGATACAATCTTATTCTGACACCATCTAGGAAAGTATAAAACCTTGGGGGACGACACCAGTTAGCCTCCGTCTCCAGCCATCACACTGAGGCCCTGCCATCCCTTGGTGAGAAGGGTTAGTAAACAGCAGTCACTGCCAAGATTCCCTCTTCACTGTCCTCCTCGTTTCACCACAAACTAGAGAACCACATGAGCTAAAAGGGATCTTAGAAACCACTGAAGGTAACCAGTCACTTTAGAGCAAAGACAATTTCAGCTAGAGAAGTCAAGGTCAAACCCAAGACCAAAAGCTAGGCCCTCCAAGGTCTCGTTCAGTGCTCACCTACTGCCCCACGGGGAGGCAGTGACTGGTGGGAGGAGGGTGGCCAGCAATTTCTGAACTCTCACTGTGTGTCAAGAACAGGTCAGTGTGCTGCATGTATTAACTCATTTATTCCCTACTGTAACTCCAAGAGATGGGTTCTACTGTTATCTCCATTTTATTGATGAGGAAACTGAGGAACAGGGAGGTTAAGCAACTTGCTCAAAGCTACTCAGTAAAGGGCAAAGTGGGTACTTGAACCCAGGCAGGCTAGCACCAGTCTAGGAGCTAAAACGAAATCCATATTATCTTCTGTATAATAAAATAGTCTGTGCTATTGTTAAAGACATTAGT
This sequence comes from Equus quagga, assembly GCF_021613505.1. Lineage (NCBI taxonomy): Eukaryota > Metazoa > Chordata > Mammalia > Perissodactyla > Equidae > Equus > Equus quagga. Next base: position 92,593,885 of record NC_060275.1, read on the forward strand.
TTAAAAATCTTTGACTTCCAATGTATAATTAAGAAAACACCTCAACTTATACTCTGCATCTTTGTCCTGGCCTTGAATGCATCCAGCAAGCAGGATTTTATACCTATTATTCCTGTCAAAACTCGGTGAGCAGGCTATTTGTTCTTTTCTGGACGAACAAAGAGAAAAGTTTTAAGCCAAACTTGGACAAAATTAACAGCAGTTTGCCTACAGCACAGTTGCTCAACCTTGTACCCAGAACCTTGATTCATTTCAGAAACCTCTCAATAAGAAGTGAGAAATTCAGATTTGGGAAAAAAATGTAAATAGGGCACTGCCTTCTCTTCTCTTGGGGATGAAGAGAGAAGAATTAGCAATGGGATTCAGTGTGAAGAGGATGCTCGCTGGTGGGAGTTTAAAATTCTCAGCAGGCAATTTGTCAAGAACTATCCAAAGCTTGAGAATGGTGCCTAATGCTTGACTCGGCAATTCCACTTAAGGATCCATCCTTTGAAATGCACTCAACGATGTGTCTCTGTCCATGACGAAGCTGTTTACACAAGGGGAAGACTGCAAGGATTCTAAATGTCCATTACAAGGAGATCAATTGATAATTATTGAACCAATACAAATTATTCCATATCTAGGTGATGAAATATCACACAGCCACTGGAAATGATGTGGCGTAGTCACTGAAAATGGGGTTATCTGGAAAAAAGCATATTACGAAGTATTTCATATACTTTGTCCCACTGCAAAAAACACTTTCGTACAGGAAAAAGACAGGCAAGATGTTAGTGAGACTGACAATTTGTTTTTGTGTTTTTCCATATTTTACATAGTTTTGAGAATGACTATATAATTCTATAACCAGATATAAAATAGAGTTTAAAGGAAAAAAGTGTAGGATATAAATAATACATGAGCAGGGGAGTGGTAAGAAAGACACAATTGCTGCTTTTACAGATTTATAAAGAAAACGTTCCCCCTGTCTGAAAATGCAGGCATCTGGACATAAGTGAGGGCAAAGGACCCGAACCCCTGGCCACTCAAGAAAATCTCGCTTCTCTTTTCTATTGCCTGACACATCTTACTGCCCAAAGCATACAACATGTCCTGGAGAAGGTGCTTCAAATGCTGCTTAAATTTTAAGAAGATACACTCTGCAAATGTTTGATTCAAACCTTTTAGAGTAGAATCAAGACTATAATAGACAAAACACATACGTTAAGATGAGCTAATAGCATCATGACACCAGGAGAGGGCTGAGGTACACCGCTGCTTTAACTCGGCTTTGTGCAGCCCAAAGGGTGAATGTTAGCCCAGGATCGCAAGGGGAAGCTGTTCAAAAACTCTTGCCATTTGCAAACACTTATCTTTGCGAATCCAGATTTTTCTGAATATTAGACAAAGCATAACTGAAAGTTGAGGCTTATAAAGACTGTAACGTGACATATGACCCCCAAATTCAAATGCCTGTGTTCATCCAAACCACCTCACTGCTCTCTTAGACTAAATTAAAAAGTAAGAGTTATAAATATGAACTTACAAACAGGGTTCATAAGAGGGTTTTTCAACCTTGGCACTACTGACCTTTAGGGCCCGATTATTTTTTGTGTGTGATTCTGCTGTCCTGTGCATTGTTCACCAGCATTCCCGGCTTCTACACACTAGATGCCAGTAGCACCCCTGCAGCCGTGACAATCAAAAATGTCTCCAGACCTCACCCAATGTCCCCTTGCAGGCAAAACTGCCCCCCACGGAGAACCGCGGTTTAATACTAATCAAACCGTGCATTTATCTACTTCTATGTTGGGGGTTTATCTAATAACTTAGTTGATCAAAAGACGTTCTTCTGCTTAAAAATAAATAGTTTTAAAGTATAAGGGTTTCCACTTCTGGATTCTAGATTCAAATCTTGACCCTACCTCACCAGCTGTCTGCTTTCACCTAACCCTTCTGATCAGCGGCCACCTCATGTGAAAAATGAGATCAAGAACACACACACTGGATTGCCTGAGACAACTTATGTAGGACAGCACTTTGAAGATGCTCAGTCAGTCAGACCTACTATTGTTGTGGTTGTTGTTAAGGGCCCAGGGGAAAGAGAGTCTGACCTGATCTCTGGAGATTCTTTCGGTAGCCGCTAAGATTCAGCTGGGTGATGGTCTCCGACACATGCGCGACGGCCACTTGTACGTGCTTTTCAGTGAAGTCATAACACCAGGAGAGGTTCAGCTCATCCAACCTGCACACAAGGAGGGTAATAAGGAAAGCATGACAGCGTCACACAGGAAGGAGTCCACCAGGCAGCACTGCCTCAGCTGCAAATGAAGACAATACAAACCCACAGAATCCTTACCATTGTACGCACAGCACCTCTGCTTCTCAAGCAGCTACCTTTGCTACCTGAAAATGCCTTCTCCCCTCCTGACACACTCCCCTGCCCCAGTCTGCCTCAGAAAGGTGCCTGAGCCAAGGCCTTAGGGAATGCTGCCCTCTTCTGGAAATTGAGGGGAGCACTCTCCTTTCCTCCAGAAGGCTCACACCTCCTTCCAGGACTGGAGGTAGAAATTCTAGCCTCTATCTTTTCTTTCTCAACCACCCAGGTTGTTGGCAAACAACCACACAGTATGAGCAATCACCTGAGATGTTTTAAAAAATTGATGGATGGTACCAGGAATAAAGAGATGCTGACACTGCAGAAAGTCATTCATTGTATCTGGCCTCTGCTAACTGAGCAAATGAGCGATTCAAAGAAAACGGTCCAGGTGCTGGCCTGGTGGCGCAGCAGTTAGGTTCACACGTTCTGCTTCAGCGGTCCGGAGTTTGCCGGTTCAGATCCCGGGTGTGGACATGGTACCACTTGGCAAGCCATGCTGTGGTAGGCGTCCCACATATAAAGTAGAGGAAGATGGGCATGGATGTTAGCTCAGGGCCAGTCTTCCTCAGCAAAAAGAGGAGGACTGGCAGCAGATGTTAGCTCAGGGCTAATCTTCCTCAAAAAAGAAAAAAAAGGGTAAAAAAGAAAATGTCCAACCATTAAACTACCCATCCCATTCCCAGCATTGCTGAGAAAATGTAGGGTTCTACATTTTATCTCATTAATAACATTCTTATTTGAAGGTAATCTACTTTTAACAGATCATTAAGACATAAGTACAATGCTAAAGCAGAGACCAAGGGATATTAAAAAGGACACACACATACACACAGTATTGTGTATTCTGTGAACCATGTCACCCTCTCATTTTGTAATATTTGTAACCCTGTAGCCTTTATTTATATACTGATATTATTACACAATATAAAAGATGTTTTTAACAGAATCACTCAAATTCACGGCATATATTTGCAAACGTACCAAATTAAATAAAAAACTATTAAGTCAGGTCTCCAGATATTATAGGGGAAAAAACTGTACAGTTAGGTGTAAACAGATTTCTTTCAACCATACTGTTGATAAACACATGAGTACATGTTCCTTATTTTAATAGGAACAAAGAGATTACCACACAGTGTCTTTTGCAAACAATGAATTGGGCTGTTGAGTTTGGACAGAGAGTTTAAAGGGCAAAGGATATTACATAATCCAAGAGTTCAGAGACCGGGCAACAGCTCACACTCAGATGTGAAAGATAATTGTGCATTTGAAAGAACAGCTCTACAGTGAAGTCTCAAATCTTTCCCACCTGGAACAGCTGCTCAACAAAGTCTTCAGGGCAGATTCGGAGAATCCAGAACACCCAGAAAGGTTTAGTCGCACTAAATTTGAGTTCTGTGCAAGATTACTAGAAAAAGGGAAAATGTCAGAACAATACCAGTAAGACACTCTTCCTCAATCAACCAGCTGTCTGAGGAAAGCAGGCTAGTGAAGTAGTTAAGCCCACAGGCTTTCGAGTCAGAAGTGAGTTTAAATTAACATCTCACTATCTGTATGACCTCAAGTAGGATGCTTTGCCTTAGTTCACTCATCTATGAAATGGTAACGTCAGTACCTTCTTGGTAGGGCTGTTACAATTAAATAAAATAAAGAAATAAAGGGCTTAGCACAGTGCCCGACAGAGAGTAAGTACACAAGAAACATCGATCAATGTACTTCTTAAAGACCAAAAAGCAATGGAATAAACGTATTTGCATTTCACTCATAATTGGAAATAGCTGTAGGCAAACTTCTACTCATAAAGTCACCAGGTTCTTTCAATTAAACGTCCCTCAAATTTGCCCTCTCCTGCACATTGCCAAATGCCTCATGTTAGTGAAACTTAGTGATTAAAAGCAAGAGTTCTGGAATCATACTACAACACCAGTTCAAATCTTGGTTCTGCCACCTACTAACTGTGTGACAAGTTATTGCACAAGTTATTCAGCCTCTCTGTGCCTCAGTTTCCACATCTGTAAAAAGGGAACAGTAGGAACATATTTCATGGGGTTGCTGTGAGAATTAAACGAGAAGTCCCTTAAAGACCTGAGTACCTGGCACACAATAAATGCTCAAGAAATGTTAGCTACTATTATTCTTACTATTTTTTTTAGATCAGGATTCATCATTTCTCATCTGAATGAACACAACAGTTCATTACTAATTAGTTCCTAACTAATCTAGTTTCTTCCATGTCTGATGGACCTTCCGAGGTGCCCAGTGAGTTAAGTTTCTAAATGTCAACTCTGACACGTTCCTTCCACTCTCAGAACCACTCTTCACCACCTCCCTCTTTCTAGCCTACAATGGAGCCCAGACTCCTTACAGCATGGCAGGGCCCACACGATCTGGTCCCTGACCATCCTCCCCTCCTGTCACTGCCCTCTCTGAGCCTGTGCTCCAGCAATTCCCAATTACTTAAGAGTTTAGAACCACACAGGCAGCTTCACCTAGGCTCCTTCTTTCGCCCCGTCAAGTGGAGATCTCCCATCTGAATATATTTAATACTCAGCTGAAGAGTCACTTCCTCTGAGAAGGCTGCCCTCTCTAAACTTAATTAGCTTGCTGCGTGTTGCCACATATTCACCCACACATTTAACAAACACAGAGCACTGTGATTATCTGTCTTTCCCATGAATGAGGCACAGACCATGCCTTTATTCATCCTGATATCTCTAGAACCTAGCACAAGGCCTGGCATATAGTTAACATGCAAACTTCGGTTGCCTAGATGAGTCCTGCAAAGTTCTGCAGAAGTGGGAAGACTGCACTGGATATTTCCTGAGTTCCTCTGGATATGGACACAGGGGCACCCCAGTGATATGCAGAAAACAACATTAACACACATAAAAACAACTGCCTTTGTGACATGCTCCTGGCTGCCACTCACTTGACAATGGGATCTGAAAGCTGGAGGCCTTCCAGGCTTAGATTCTGCAACTTGGAGCACTGAGACAGAATGCCATGGAGGGTAGACACATCGATGACTGAGTTCGACAGGTCCATGTGCTGTACACGAAAAGGGCTGAACACAGAAGAGAAGAAAAGGGGCTCCATAAGGCAGCTCAAACAAGGACATCCAGATCACACCCAACCCCTTCCCATCTCCAAAGGAGCAGCCAATCACAAACAAGACACTAAATACACATTTCAAGTATCAGCTACAGTTTCGGTCATAAAACAAATTGCTACCAGCTAATTCCCATCCTCATTCCTTTTAAAATTCAAAAGTACTTTTGCTAAGTCAAGATGTTGCTGCCCATATAGGCCCACTCACAAATTAATCATTGGGCAGCACGAGAATGAGCTGGGTGTGGGTGACAAGGAGATCATGCCTATGATGACACCCATGGAGGGTGAGTGGATAAATGGCTGTGGCATTTACTAAAACAGGGAAGACAGTGGAAGAGCAAGTTGTGAAGGGTGGTGAGTTTATTGTTAGATATGCTAATATTGAGGTACACGGAGGAAATTCAAGTGTGGAAGTTTTTAGGTAATTAGAAATAGGAGTTTGAAAGAGAAGGCTGAGCTAGAGATGAGCACTTGAGAGTCCAGGCATAAAGGTGGGTGTACAGGACATAGCTTGTCCAAGGACAGTGTGTGGATCCAGAAGGAAGGAAGCCAGGGACAGACCCTGGAGTGAACAAAGGAAAGCCCAATGGGAAGGAGACAGAGGATGAACAGCCTCAGAAGGATTACGACCAGTGAGGGAGGAGTGCCACCATATGACCACAGAGAAAAGGGAAAAAGTACTTGAGTTGGGACACAGGTTTCATCCCTAGCTCTGCTGTCTTTAGCTTATTCTTCTGTTCAGTATCTAGTTATCTAGTTAATCTGCTCAAGTCTGAGACTGCACTAACCATATTGCAAAACTATCAGTAACCGAGGAATGTTTTTTCAAAATATTCTACAAAACAAACAAAGGGCATTTTTTCAAGTTGCCAATTTGTCCACAATAGGATCGGAAACCCAGAGCTACGAAGTCTGAAAAGACTTCTCACACTTTTCTCTTTAGGCAGTGGGGAAATAGCTAGGCTGCCTGCGTGTGCTGGTGGGTGCTCCACTCAGCTCCTGCCTCATGGGAGGTCAGGTCGCCCATCTGCTGAGGACCCCACTTCAGATGCTAAATGCGCATCCCTCACCCTGGGAAGAGCCTGACAGTAACCCCGAGTTAAAGTGGGAATAGCATCACTGAAACCTGTGCCATGTTTCAACACAAAGGCCACACAGCAAAATATGCAATTAACATCCCACACTGCACAGATGACCTGTCACGGGCCATAAGGCTGGGCAGAGAAAAAAGTTTTGATCTGTTTTCCACCTCAAGATTTAGAAACAGTCTTCTCCGGGGATTTTTTTCCTTTTTACCTGAAATGTTCAACTAATGGTTGGTCTATAAAGGATCGTGGGCAGCGGAAGGCAACCACCCCTCGGGACAGCAACCGGCCAATTGCATCTGGATGCAGGTTTCTACCTGTGAGGTCTAAGGTCTGCCACAGAGACTCATCGAACCTGGAAAAGAAGAGGGCTCGATTTGATCGGTCGCGGGCACTGGATACTGGAGATCCTCGACACCGCTAGTAACAAGGAGGACATGGCCACTAACCCGCCTTGAAGCAAATCCCGAAGGAATCTTTAAGCTAACTATACAATTAGCTATGATATTTTTAAGGCACTATTGAATATTTCTTGGTCATATCATGGATAAGCTTCCATCTTCCTCTTTATTTTTATTTTCAAATTAGATAGTTCAACGCTATTATTTGCAATGATCCAGAACCAGATATAAAATTCCAGCATTCAATTTAATTTGACGACTTTAAAAATGATGGTTGAAATTACTTAAGTGATTATTGACTAGGTATGTTTCAAATGGCCTAAATAAACCCAGTTGGCATTTTTGTTAAGCATGAACAGGTTAGCACAATTACCCTAAATAACATGTAAATATAACTAAAAGAAAGAAAATTAGCTTTACTTTATTGTAAGATAGGGCTATCAGACATCCACTAGGAAAAAGAAGTCAGAGTTCAGCTGTTTTACAATATTCTTTAAGCTTGAAAAATATATATATACATGCACAGAACTATGCATATATATATGTGAAAGGAAAAGGGAAAAATATTACTTAGATTTTGGATAGTGTTTCTAAAGCAAAAAGAAGGTACCAAAATGTACTGAACAGTACAATAAAGGAGCTTTAACATCCATAGCTTAGTTCAACTGAGCAGAAAAGAAACCATGAGATCAAGCACATGAAGGGATATTTCATTTAATTATTTAATTTTTTTTAAAAGATTGGCACCTGAGGGGCTGGCCCCGTGGCCAAGTGATTAAGTTCGCGTGCTCCGCTGCAGGCGGCCCAGTGTTTTGTTGGTTCGAATCCTGGGTGCGGACATGGCACTGCTCATCAAGCCATGCTGAGGCAGCATCCCACATGCCACAACTAGAAGGACCCACAACGAAGAATATACAACTATGTACTGGAGGGCTTTGGGGAGAAAAAGGAAAAAAATAAAAATCTTAAAAAAAAAAAAGATTGACACCTGAGCTAACAACCGTTGCCAATCTTTTGTTTTCTCTGTTTTTTTCTTTCCAAATTCCCACAGTACATAGTTATATATGTTTTAGTTGTGGGTCCTTCTAGTTGTGGCACGTGGGACGCTGCCTCAGTGTGGCCTGATGAGCGGTGCCATGTCCGCGCCCAGGATCCGAACCAGCGAAATCCTGGGCCGCCGCAGCAGAGTGGGTGAACTTAACCACTCAGCCACGGGGCCAGCCCCTGAAGGAATATTTTAAATGCCTCCTAGAATTTTATTTTTTAATACTGCTTAAAGTAAGCAGGCCACTGGCTAGGGCTTTGAACTAATTCTGCATAAAGAAATTGTCATTCTGTGATTTGACCTCTATTATTAAGAAGGCAGGACCGCAGTGCCTGGCACATAAGGAGCGCTTAAATGCCAGTTATCACTTTTATGAGAACTGAGATGAAGATTAACAGACTCTGCATGGAAAGGACAGCTGGTAAAAAAAAAAAAAATCAAAATGGGGTCACTTGGGTGGGGACAAGTGAAACTCAACCAGCCCGGCTCAGTATTCCAGGTAGCAGACCTCCTTGTGGCTTTTCTAAGCAAAGAGCCTGCTCCTGTAAACACCAAGGGCATCGTATTTCCAGCCCCCTCCCCCCACTCCACCCCAATGGAGGGGAAGGGGCTCCCGCTCTCTCACAGTGAGAGCCCCAGATGTGTGGAGGAGAAGAGAGAAAAAGCCTTTAAGCACAAAGCAAAGGATGGCCAGGGGCTGGATGGGGACTAGGGGAGGGGGAGGCGGTGGTGGAAAAAAGGTCAAACTGAAACAAAGCCTTTTTCCTCCCTTGGTTCTGCCCTGTTACTGCCTTCTCAGCTCACCAAGTCTTTCTATGTGCAGCTCACTGTCCACACCTGAAAAGTGTTGCCTCCAAACTAACAAAAACACCCACAACTCTTGGCTGCCATGTGCTGAACACTTCCACGAGCCAGGCACTGCATGGGCATCTTTATGTTTTATCCTCATCCTCCAAACTGCCTTGTCCTGAAGGTAGCACGATCCCCACCTTAGACAGGGGGAGAGGCTCAGAAGTGTCAAGGGCCTCACTCAGGTCACACAGAGCCTGAGTGGCAGAGGCTGGGTTTCCACTCAGCTCTAATGCCAGAGCCCTGCGTTCTCTCTCCCCACTGCACTCACTACCCAGCCCACCGGTGTGAGGAACGGCTGCGCCTTCATGCACCCCTAGAACTCCCTTCACTCTGTACACTGCCTGGCCCCGACTCAGCATCCAACCAACGTGGGCTAAACCGAACACAGGGAAAAGGGGTTTCAGAGATGGGGTAAATTTACATCTCCAGGAGACTCTCCCCTTCCACTGTGAAATGAAGACACCGATTAATAAAAATATGAAGATACTTAAGTTTGCTTTGTTTTTCTTGGTTTTTAGTTTCACCAGATCCAAATGAATAAGTTAATAACCCTCCTTTTCTCTTCCTCTCCCATATGTATCAAAAGGGGTGAAGAATACTTACGCTAGGTGATACCACCTCTTACAAACACTGGAGACTTTTAGGAGTTCTGGGAGGCAGAGGCAGGAAAAGATTCCTAAGAGCAGCTCATCTGGAAGGGAGTCCCAGGAAACACCTTCAAGAAAAACAAAAAAAATGTGTTTTTCCATCACCCTTCTCTTAGCCTATCAAGTCTAATGAGTCTTTTTATGCACGTAAAAGATACACGACATGCAGCGTAAAATGGGAATTTAATGCTAATCGAATTACTCATTGTCACAACTGTTTTTTTTCTGTTCACTCCTTCTACGTACCCTGAAGTAAGCACCACTTTCTCAGCAAAGGAGAAAAGAAAAAACCAAGACTATTTTTCATAACATTCTTCCCTTCGGTGCCCACCAGCCCATCTGAGGCAAGGACTGTATTAATGGTGGTACAGAGCAAGTCCCCACCCGTCTCCAGAATCACACAACATCATCTAAGATACCATGATGCTTTGGGTCACTAAGGAATGCCTCATTTCTCTCTTAAGTGGATTCAGTGGTGGATTTCTCAGGTCGTGACCTTATTTAAAAGGCAAATAAACCTTCCTCCCTCTTCTTCCACACTTACAGAAAGCACAGACAAGTCAATTTACCTGAAAGAGCACTATCAAAAGGTGCTCTTGTTTATTAATTCAACAAAGAAATTCAACACATATACTTACTGAGCCCCTGCTATGGTGCCCGGTATCGTCTTAAGTGTTGGGGAAAGAGCAGTCAATGAGACAGACAAAATACTTTACCTTAGAAAGCTTACATTCTAGAGGGTGGGAACAGACAATCACACGTTAAAAAAAAAGTACATGATATGTTGAAATTGATTAGTGCTATGCAGCAAAATTAAGCAGGGGAAAGGGGATGATGGGGGCGTGGGGCAGGTGTTCAAAGGCTGAACATAGCGGTCAGGGGAGGCCTGACCGAGACGGCAATCACGGAGCAAAGGCTTGAACAAGGTGAGCCCTGTGAGTACCTTGGGTGTGTTCAGGTGCTGGGAACAGCATGTCTGCTTTGAGGAACAGCAAAGAGGCCGGCGTAAAAGAACAGAATGAGCAAGGCGGTGTGAGGTAGAAGATGAGGTCAGAGAGGCCGGGTCAGGTGGGGCTTTCCACCCCACGATGAGGCCTTCGGCTTTGCCTCTGAATGTGCTGAGGAGCCACTAGAGGGTCTGAGCACAGGAATGACAGCATCTCATGTAAGTTTTAAAAGGATCACTCTGGTTGCTGTGATCTGAATAAACTGGAAGGAGAAAAAGGTAGATGCAGGAAGACCACTTTTGTTAGTCTTATAAAAGCAATCTCTAAATAGCTATTCAACAAGCATTAAACTCTTACATATGAATGTAGAGAATAACACACAAGATCAGGAGAATATAACAACGGCCAAGAAGCAAACAAGTATGCACTGAAGAAATGCGGAGAGTGGTTGGATGAGTTCAACAGCCTGCCTTCCCAGTCTCTACCTCCAGATCTCCTACGTGGATCCTAGGGCCATCCTTTTCCTCCCACAATGGTTAATTCATGTGTCAACGTGAAGGATCAAGGGGTGCCCAGATATTTGCTTAAACACTTTTCTGGGTGTATTTGTGAGGGGGTTTGTGGATGAGATTAACATCTGAATCAGCAGATTGAGAAAAGCACAGGGCCTTCCCCAATGTAGGTGGGCCTCATCCAGTCAGAGGTCCGATTTGAACAAAAGGCTAATTAAGGGAGAAGTGGCTTGCTCTGTCGCTGAGCCGGGATGCGGGTCTCCTCCTGCCTTCAGACTCAGACTGGAACCCACCATCGCCTCTCCTGGACCCCAGGCCTTAGAACTGCAGACCTTGGAACTTTTCAGCCTCCATAACTGTGTGAGCCAATTCCTTATAACAAATCTCCATATATCTCCTATTTGTTCTGTCTCTGGAGAACACTAATACAACTCCTGCCCCCATTTAAAAGGTGCCAGGACACTGCACCAGGCTCTGTGGGGACCATGAGGGAGAATAGCATCGAGGAGAGCGATAAACATCTCAGTTGGGGCCTCTGGGGAGTATTCCTGGGCAAGCTTTCTAAAACAATTATGCCCTTCCCTCAATTAGAACCCTTCAATGGTGTCCCCCCAAACATTTAGCCTCAAGTCTATTCTACATAGCATGAAGTTCAAACCTTTCATGTCAGGGCCCAACTCATATTTTTCTAGGTTCATTATCTAAAAATAGGTTCCAACCATCTGGAGCTACTTGTAATTCTTAGAATGAGTTGTTCCCCACATCTTAGTGCCTCTGTACATGCTGTGCTCTCCCCAACTGCTATTAATTTAAAATCAAGTTGCTATTAAAGCCCCAACTCCTATGGAAGGCCTCCCAGGACACCACCAAGAACAGGGCACTTTTTTTTCTTTTTAACCACAACTTTTTATTTACTTACTCATCTGTCTAGGCTCTCACTAGGCTAAGAGTTCTTGAGAACAAGAACTCCATTTTTTAAAAAATCTTCGTATTTCCAAGAACTAGCACAATGTCTGATACATTCACCCATCCATATATTTAATGAACATATACTATAGGCTGAGGTCTGTTCTAGGTTCTATGGATACAAAGATGAATGAGGTACATCCTGCTTAGAGTTGGAGAGACACAGACAAACAGGAAACTCAAAGTGTCATGACAGGCTGCAATAGGGTTCAGGGTGCTGTCCTGTGTAGCATATGGGGCTGGAGCAGTGATCAGGGCAGACTTCCTAGAGGAAGCAGCTTCTATTGAACAATGAGTTGGAGATATGCAATTGCTCAATTCATGCCTGCCCCTCTCTCTCTAGAGGACAAAATTAAAGGACTGAGGCTCTGAAACCTATGGTTAGAGGGATGAAGGTGCATCATCCACAGTGACCCTGGACCCCGACCTGGGGAGGCAGCTGGAGATTACCCCAAGGCTCCTCAGTCTGGCAACAACCCTCCGCCTGGGCCACGAAGCTCCTCCAAGGTCAGCATGGACAGAGGATGGAGGTTCTCAAACCGGGCTCCTGCTCTGCTCCTCAAATTGGAAAAAAGTTGATGGAGAGGCTCTTAAGTTTTTCTTCCATTAATTCTTAACTCTCTGACCTCTGCTGCCTCCTGCATATGTAGATCAGATTCTAGCATTTGATTTGGCAAAAAGTTACACTGAGTTATTTCAAGTCTAATACACTGAGATTTTACTATGATCTGCAAGGACCATCCTGATACCAGGTGCCTGGCCTCCCCAACAGGTGTGAGAAGCACTGGACTGAGGAAGAAGCAGGCTCTCACTGGAGTTCGGCTATGCTGCCCTCAAGCCTGTGAACAGTGGGCAAGTTACTTCATCCCTCTGAGGCTTGGTTTCTTCATCTGTAGTAATGGGAATACAGATTTACCTTGCAAAGTCATTTACTGTGAAGATTAAATAATGTATGAGAAAAGATTAAGTGAGTCAAATTTTCCTTTTTCTTTCTCGCCTCTATTCTTCTCCTTTCCCCATTAAATCTGCACATTTTCCTTTTGTGACCTTTTCTCTTCAATGCTGCTTGGAACTTTCACCTACGTGAAAGCATCCAAGGTCTGAGTGGGGTTTGGACAAGGCAGCATGGTGTGATTTACCAAGATCTCCCAAATGCCCTCTAAGTTTCAGATCCCGAGAAGCAGATCCTAAGGATCTGAACTCAAGTAGTTTATTTGGGAAGTGACCCCAGGAAGCATTGGAAAGAGTGACGAGACACAAGGAAGGGAAGGAAACCAATTCAGGTACATTAATAAGCAGGTTATGACTATGGGCAACTGGGGTTCAAATCTGCTGGGAACTCCACGAGACCAGAGTTCCTGTCCCAGAGCTGCCCCAGCCAGCGGAACAAGGGCTGGGGTATTAATCCACCGACTGCTGGCAGTCACAGGTTGGGGACTTCTGGGAAGGGGGGCAGGAATGTTAACTCCCCAGCATGCCTGCCCAGAGAAAGCTGATCTCAAGACAGAGAGTCATCTGTGTGTGGGAGAAAGCCTCCGGCATATGGGGGAAGGGTGAGCTTCAAGGCACTGTGGATGGGGCACCGAAGCATCCATTAAAGGTGGTGGGAACAGAAAATTAGGGAGGCTCATTGTGAAGTGCGGGGCAGGAGAAATAAATGAAATAAACTCATGAACTTGGTGTTTCCTATTTTATTGGGAAGAGAGATATCAGGAACAACTAGAAGAACAATATAAGATAGGTAATTAAAATGCTAGGAGGAAAATCTGGCAAAGCAATGAATGCAGAGGTTTGCAGAGGACAACGAAGCCACATAAGTAAGATGAGTCTAGAATTAGGAGGGCTTTGCATTCTAACTTCTATCTTCACCTGCCCAACTCCTACTTATCCTTCAGATCTCAGCTTAAATGTCATTTCCTCACGGGAGCACTCCCAGCTCACCACCATAGCCCCCCTGTCTAGTTTGCACATCCAGCGCCTAGCACAATACCTGGCACATAATAGGCATTCAATAAATTTGGTAAATGCATTACACGTTTTACTCTCCCTTCATGCAAGCTATGTGCTAAATCTGTATTTGTGTGACTGGTTGTTAACCAGTTAACTACTACATAATCAGTGCCTAGGAGAGAGTCTGGCAATGAATATTAGAAAGTGCTCAATTGGTAACTCACAAAGGAGTCATCGATACCCAAGGGAAGGATGCTGGCTTTATTTTATGCAAAGGTAACACTACTGGCTTCTTAGGACCAGATTCCTCGTTTGTAAAATGACAAGGTTGACCTATGGCTCCACTTCTACAAACATTCCTGGGTACCTAATTAACACAGGAGGGCTGGGAGGTGGGTGTAAGCCACAGTCCCGGCCCGACGGCCTCACTGGGCAATGAACTAATAAACAAATACATAACACAACATTTAAAACTGCCACTTACTGAAAGCCCTAAAAAGTGTGAGGCATTTATTAAAGCACACTGACTCTAATCTTTGCAGCAACCATAAGTAGCATTATTCCATTTTATAGGTGAGGAAACTTGTCTCTGTGGGGTTAAAGGTGAGATCAACCATTAGGTGGCAGAGCCGAGAGGGAAATGTGAGTCTGTTCTGTTTCTAAACCCCATGCCCCCAGGTGAAGGTGCAAAGCCATAAGAGGTGGATGTCTGAAAGCTGGCCAGGTGGCAGACGGTACTGCAGGTGGGGGTACAGTAAGGGGATGGGATGGCACTGTTGGCGTACGGGGAATGAAGCTGAAGACAAAAACCCAGGGCACAATGTCCTCTGTCAGTCCACGAATAGTCTTTGAGGTGGGGGCAGAAGATGCAATTAGGACAAAAGGGACGAGGTCACACAACTAGTAAGTGGTAGAGTGGGAATTCAAACCCAGGTCTGATACCAAACTGTGCCCTCTTTCTACCCTAGGATGCTTTAAGATTCTACGGTTCTGAGTACTTGATGGTCTACAAGTTTAAACAAGGTGAGAATTAACCTGACTTGTGATGGAAAAAGAAATCAATCCACGCTAGGGAGGGAGAGGTGGAGGGGAGGGGGGGGTAACACAAAGATGCTAAGAGCTATCGATGGGTTGGCCACCAGATGGAAGGAGCAATTGCCAAGAAAATGCACAGCCTCAGCTAGCAGCCAAGTACCCAGGGCTCCACGCAGCCGACCACAGGACGACACCGATTCGAGAGCCCCTGGGGTACCGGTGGGGGTGTCACAGCAGGAAATTGGCTGCTGTCCCAGCAGGTGGGGCAGAAGTCTGTCTTCATATAGCTGCTCTAGTGGCTGGTATCCAGGCTTATGATACGCTCAATCTAATTTTACTTGCCATATTTAATTCTCAAAACATCAACCATCTGTTTCCTGGATTCTTGACTACACCGCTGCCTGGTCTGCTTGCCCAGAGCGGATGGAAAGTCCGGAGCAGGTCTTTCCTCCACTCGCCTCTTCTAAACCCCCCAAGGCTGCATACCAGCCCCACACAGTAAGGGAAGATAATTATTAAGTCCTCCCCTCTAGTCCTTTATTACACGGATAGCAGTTAAACATACTGTGGAGCCATGAAAGGTGAAAACTTGCCAGATTCACAAACCTGCTAGTCATCACCCTCAGCCAGCACCATTTCCACTTATTCCTTAGTTACAAACCCAGCTGTCCACTTCTGTAACTTCAGCACTGCCCAGGCCTCTTAAACTCCTCTGGAGAGTGGCTTGTTGAAGAGTTTTCTATGCATTAGATCTCTGCAGTATAGAGAACTCATCTTACTTGACATATTTATTTCTTAGAACATCACCTACACTCAGATTCAGATTCAAACTCCAAAGTAATCTTAATCATAAGCAAAATTTTGACTCCACATTGCGCCTCTCTCTGAGCACAAATGAACCAATTACCCTTGAAGGAGAAGCAGGCAGTGGTGCTCACATCGACTGTTTTTTGTGTGTTTAAGGGCAGGGCCCCACCTCCTGTTTGCTTTTGCTGGCTTGTTTTAAGTAGTAACAACCCATACTTCCTTTCTGGTAGACTACAAACAGATTCTGCTACCTAGGATGAATTTGCCCCCGCTTCCTACAAATCATAAAGAGAAATGACTGGACCATGCTAGCTTTTGGTATTTGGGTTTTTTTTGGCTAGGTGGGCAAAACTGAAAAAAACAAAACACAGCAAAACAAAAACGGGGGTCCTGACGATCCCCTCAGCCCCACAACCCTATATTTCTATGAGGGACTGGCTCAACCCTGGGGTGTGTGAAGAGTAATGAACCAACCATGGAAATTGGGATTTGGAGAATAAGGTACAGCATCTAAGCTCTGTGAGAGCAGACACTTTTGCCTGCCATGTTTACTGCTGCATTCCTAACCTCGAGAATGGTGCTCACTAAATATCTGCTGAATGAATGAATGAAAGGAAGCTACAGGGCAAAGAAAGATGCCTGGGAGGGTCCCATGAAGGCTCTTACAGAGCTGAGCTTTGGCAGCTGCAGGCTGAGATTCACTGCTGTGTCAAGAAATCAATTTTGGGGTTGGCCCAGTGGCACAGCAGTTAAGTTCGTGCGCTCTGCTTTGGTGGCCCTGGGTTCACAGGTTCAGACCCCAGGCACGGACCTAGCACTGCTTATCAAGCCATTCTGTGGCAGGCATCTCACATATAAAAGAGAGAAAGATGAGCACAGATGTTAGCTCAGGGCCAGTCTTCCTCAGCAAAAAGAGGAGGATTGGCAGCAGATGTTAGCTCAGGGCTAATGTTCCTCAAAAAAAAAAAAAAAAGAAATCAATTTCGTTTGACAACCATTGTTTTGAAAGAATGGAATGGAACAGAATAGAAAATATCTTAGTAAGGAAAGATAGAGTTTTGTGAAATTTCTGTTTCAGATACAGACCCAGGATTGCAATGTAAAATATATTTCGTATAGGTTAAAAAAAAAATACTGGAGAAAAATGTTTGCCTAGAGGTATTAAAAAGCAGATTCCCAGGCTCAAGGCAGACTTCTGGGACTGGAATCTGTGGAATTTTGCACTTTGAACAAGTTCCCTTGGGGATATCAGCATACTCTAAACTCCAGAGTCTCCAGTCTGAAAACCATTGTAGGGTCTGGAATTTCAAGCAGTTTAACAGCCATGGAAGAGTGGATCAACAAATTAGTTCAACAGTGTTTTCAAGGCCATCCTCTGTTTATGGGGGGTTGACAGGGGATTGAGATAGGCATTTAATGACCATGAATGAAACACAGCTGTCCTCTTCCTGCCCACTACTGATCTCACTACTGGGCCATTTCCTTCCACACACTCACCCCAAGAGCCAATCAGACCTGTCCTCATACTGGTTGGCCACACAGTTTTTTCTTTTAAAGTGTGTTGATTTCTTTTCTTTTTTTTTTTTGGTGATGAAGATTGGCCCTGAGCTAACATCTGTTGCCAATCTTCCTCTTTTTGCTTGAGGAAGATTGTCACTGAGCTAACATCTGAGGCAATCTTCCTCTATTTTGTATGTAGGATGCTGCCATGGCACGGCTTGATGAGTGGTGTGTAGGTCTGTGTCTGGGATCCGAACCCACGAACCCAGGGCCGCCAAAGTGGAGCACGTGAACTTAACCACTATGCCACCAGGCCAGCCCCAGCCACATAGTTTTTATCTTCCATAATAAACAGAGAGGAGGATTTAGTCACCAGACGGGAGCCTGGCTTGGGGCCTGCAGAGAGAGACTGCTGAGTGAGGAAGCATGAAAACCTCACAGCCCAGGGCCACTGTCTGCAGATAGCTACATAAAGCATGTGTGGCCTGTTCTACCTTAATTCTGGCAGAGCTGTCAGCCACCTGTCCTGACAACTGCAGACAAAACTCCCTGGAATGATGATCCAGCTACACTGGAGGCCCCAGGCTCCTGGAGGCCCACTGGAAATCCTCTCCACCAGCTGCCCCTCATGCTGCATCACTGACTCTACCCCCTCTTCCACACCGCCCAGCCGGTGTGCATTGTGTGTAATTCCATGCACATACAAAGGATACTATTAGTTTCCCTCCTCACCTCTCTCTTAGGTGATCACATAAAACTATTTTTTTTCTTTTACTTCAGATACGTATTTTTTGGTTTTTTTTTTTTGGAGGAAGATTAGCCCTCAGCTAACTACTGCCAGTCCTCCTCTTTTTGCTGAGGAAGCCTGGCTCTGAGCTAACATCCGTGCCCATCTTCTCTAGTTTATACGTGGGACGCCTACCACAGCATGGCTGCCAAGCAGTGCCATGTCCGCACCCGGGATCCGAACCAGCGAACCCCGGGCCGCCGAGAAGCGGAACGTGCGAACTTAACCGCTGCGCCACCGGGCCGGCCCCTCAGATACGTATTTTTGAAGTCAATTTTAACAATCCAGACTCATTGATTGGACCCTTTCCAGATCCTCTCTTTTCTCAGAGCCTCCACTGTTGCTAAGTGGAAGAAGGAAGCTTGTCCATGTCCAGTGAGAATCATCTCGGAAGCCTTTCACATCTGGGAAGTTTCAGGTCCCTTTGGCACAAAGGGCTCCCTCCCCTGGCCTCCTACAGCACTCACTGCCTGAATACACCGCTGCTGGCGTATTAGCGGCCATTTTTTGCTGTGAGCTTCTTTTGTGTATCGTCTTTTCTCAACTTCCCGTGCAATTTCCTAGAAGATAGCAACCATCCCTTAATCTTCCGTCTTGTTTCCACAGTGCCTTGCTTAAAAAATGTCTTTTTTATTTACATCTGTGTGTGTGAATGTGGAAGGATGCACAGCAATCATACTCCGTGTTAAAAGCTGGATGCACCGGACAAATTAATCAAAATCTGCTTATCTTGTCAGGAAGTATCTTTCACCACACTTGGATGGTCAAGCATCAAATTGCCACTGCTACATTTCAGACACTCAATATAGCAATGACACTAAATTTTGAAGGAAAAAAACTACACTAATAGGGTTAGACTAACAGTATTAAGGACAAAGGATAAAGCAGCCTTCCAATGGACATCCGAAATTTCGTTGACTGCATTAACTGGGTTTCCGGATTGAGTGTTGTGTGCCAGGCAGCCTGCTAAGACGTTACGGGAACTCTCATTTAATCTCCACAGCAGCCCATAAAGTGGGTATTATCACTCCATTTCACAAGGAAACTAAGGCTCAGAGAACCCAAATAACTTCCCAAGGTTGGTAAACAGGAGAACAGACATTCAAAGGCAGATTTCCCTGACTTTACCACAATCCTTTACTGTCTTTCTAATTAATCCAACTCTTGACATAGATTCCCAGAACATAATTTGAAGGTTCTTTTTCCTAATGAAAAGGTCAAAAACCAAAAAACCCAGAGTTTTTTAAAGCAAAGCAAGCAAGCAAGCAAGCAGCCAACCAATCAACCTTTCTGCACAAAAAGCCAGGTGGGAGAATTTAGGAACATACCTATTTACCTTGGCTCTGCAAGACTTCATCTTTAGGTCTTTAATCTCTTTTTCTCCATCACTCACCCAATTTCAGTTTAGACTCTGATCACCTCTTCTAAATTTCAACAGCCTCCTAATTCTGTGGACTCTGTCAGAATCTATCCAGAATCTGACCACTGCCTATCACCACTCTCATACCTCCTAACAAGTCTCTAAACTCCTACCCTCAACCCAATAGTGTGTCCTTTTCAAAGGTCACATCACAAGTCTTATCAGCATCACCTCTACCTGAGCTCCCACTACTCTCCCTTTTGCTCCCTGCACTCTTAGGGAGGATGGCTACCCTGCTGTTCCTTGTACAGGCAGGACATGCTTCTGCCCCAGGGTCTTTGCACTGGCTGTTCCCTCTGCTTGGGGCTCTCTTCTCTAAGATATTTGCGTAGCACATTCCCTCACCTTCTTTATGCCTTTGCTTAAAGCTCACTGTCCGAGTGAGGCTTTCCTTCAATACCATTTAAAAGTGCAACCCAGGGGCCGGCCTGTTGGTGTAGCAGTTAAATGCGCACATTCTGCTTCTTGGAGGCCCAGGGTTTGCCGGTTAGGATCCTGGGTGTGGACATGGCACTGTTTGGCACACCATGCTGTGGTAGGCGTCCCACATATAAAGTAGAGGAAGATGGGCATGGATGTTAGCTCAGGGCCAGTCTTCCTGAGCAAAAAGAGGAGGATTGGCAGTAGTTAGCTCAGGGCTAATCTTCCTCAAAAAAAAAAAAGTGCAATCCATCTACCCACCTCAGGACTTCTAATCCCTCTTGGCTTGTTTTATTTTTGTTGTTAGCCACAGCACTTATCACCTTCTAATATACTACCTACCAAATTTATTATGTTTATTGTGTCCTCTCTCGAGAACAGAAGCTCCATGAGCGTAGAAACATTTGTTTTGCTCACTGCAGTATCCCCAGCACCTAGAACACTGCCTAGCACACAGCATGTTGTCAGCAAATATTTGCTGAATTAATGTTTTAAATGACTTACTAGCAAGAAAAACTGGTAATCCCAGGTCAAGGCATTACGTTTACCCTATGACTTTGAGTACTCTTGGGGCTCTGATCCACTCTGGGAGGCACTCGCTCACCTGCTGAGAAGACTGGGAATGGCGAGCTATTAAGAGAGGAATGATACGGTGAGTTCTACATTACAGTCAGTCCACTCTCACTCTGGGGGATGGATCTGGAGAGGAGAAGGCTGGGATTATGAGTCCATTCCAATCATTCAGGCAAGAGATGTTCACTGAAAGCTTGAGAAATATTTATGAGACAAGAGGGAAAGATTCAATGATTGGGTGGATGTTGGCGGATGGTGGGAATCTGAGCCACCCTCAGGTTTTTGGGTTGGGTTGGTTTAATCCTGGGAGAAATGGAGACAGGGTATACCAGAAGAATCCCATTTGAGAGTGGACCTGGGGAGGTAAGTCTCCTCCACTTAGTTTAACTTTCATGTTAGCAGTTCTTTGACAAATAACTAAAGTGATTATGGCAAAAAGCTCAACCAGGGCTATAGAGCAGCAGAATATAAACAAAAGGAATCCTACAAGAAGATCATGGCCTATGTTCCCATTTATCAGTGGCACTGAGCTAGCTTTTGAGCAGATAGGTTCCCTTCTAAGAAAAAAGGCAGGAATGTCTTCTCATGGCTTAAAAGTCAATTATGCATTACAAAATGTATACCCACCAAGTTTTCTAAAGACTTCAACGACAATGACCTGTGCCATTTCTTTGGAAAACAGCTTCAGAATTAGGTGATTTTAAAAGGGCCCCACTCTAAAGATCCCTGAACAAATCTCTATTTTATACAACAAAATAGTTCAATCTACCCCTTAGGTGACCTAGAATTTTACCCTCATACCTTACCTGGAAAGTTTTCTCGATTTAGCTTAGGTCTGCGGACGATCACAAAGTCCTTGTCATTCCCTTTGCTCTTCAGCCGTTTTCGTGGGGGGCTGTGCGGGTGACCCAGATTTGAGAGCAGTTCCTGGGGGATGTTCTCACTATCCACCTCCTCCTTCTCCAGAGCAGAGACTCCCATGCCCGACAGCAGTTCACAAGTCTTGCTAGAATCCCATCCCCACGTGAAGCTGGTGGTAACGTTGCTACTCTGGTCGGGAATCTCCTGGAGGTGTTTCCTGCAAAGATGCACAACAGCCAACCCGTTTCTTTCTAAAACACACACGTAAATAATTCCAGGATAGGCCTAAACGGAACTGCAAGTTATGCACTGTAGAAAACTTTTACAGCAGCTAACAGAACTGCATTTTTTACGTGATAATGGCGCGTTCCCAAGAATGAAAGAGAAAATAACCAAAATCGAAAAGGCTCTTTGATTTATGATCGTGCACAAAGCCTCAAGAATTTCCTAGGGTGGAGGGAAGAGAGAAGGAAAGAGGGAGGGCAATCATACACTGATTGAAAGCAGGAAAGCCCGATAAGGGAAGCCAAACAAACCCGCACGCTGATAACTACACTAAAGCTTCCCTCCATCCACGCTTTCCCAAAGAAGCAGCTAAGCAACCATTCACATTATAGCATTAGTAACAATATTAGCAAGTAGCAATATTCGCGGCCTAAATGAATTAAGACGGTCCATTCATCTTCTGCCCCTTTTTGCAATCGGTTTACCTGTGCATGGCGTCCACAGATTCGGGAGTTTTAAATGCGTGCATTAATTGCAGAGCTGCCCGCCTCTCGGATTCCCGCTTTGGCGCGCAGCAGCTCACAGCGTGCTGCTCTGGCCTCCAGCGGCAAGACCCGCGAACTCTAGCAACGTTTCATCCCCACCGCGCGCGCAGGGCTCTTCTGCCCGCTCTCCTCCGCAGCCGCCGCCTGCGGCCCCGCTGTCTCCTGGGAACTGTAGTTTCTGCCCTGCCCCATAGTCGGGCTGGCTCGCCGCTACTTCCTTCCTTTGCAACTTCGCCCGCCCTCGAGATACCCACAACCCCCCGCGGCTGCGGGGCTGGAAGGCCCACGGAGTAGGCGGGGAAGCGGAAGTGGGCGGCGCTCCGGCTGACTGAGAAGTGTCAGCCGCTTGACCGGGAAGGGTTTTCCTTTCCCAGGAACCCGCAGGCCTTCTGGTGACAGTCACCGCCGTCACCTGGTAGCGTGGGTCCCGGACACGGGACGGCTGTGGCACACGCGGAGTTTCCCGGTCTTTCCAGACGCTGTCTGGCGAGATCGCGCGGTGAGCCAGAGGAGGAGAGCGTGAGGCACTTGGTGTCTGGGGCCGAGCGCGGCGGACATAGAGAGGACCCTGGAGACCCCAGGCGGCCGCCGCCGCGGGCCCGCGTCCCCGGAACCTGAGTGGAGGCGGTAGCCCGGCCCACCCGCCAGGTGAGAGGCTGCGGGCCGGGGGCGTTCCCCTGTTTTTCCCCTCTGCCTCCCCCGCCGAGGAGAGGGCGGCCCTAAGGACCGGTGTGTGGACAGGATCCTTTGCTCACCTATAAAATAGGCGCTGAGACGACGACGCCCGTCTCCCAGGCTTGGAGGGAGGGGCGGACAAGATAACGCGTGGGAGAGCGTTTCGTAGACGGTACCGCGGTTCGATCGAGAGGCTGTGGTTTGGTTTTAGGGGAGCAGGAAACCACAGTGCATCCCTGTGCAGTGGGCGAGAGCTGCGCGTCCTTCCCCTGGCAGCCTTGAGCGGTCTCAGAAGTGCTAGCGTGGGAACAAATCAGGTGACTGTTTGCACAGGGCTTTACCAGGCAACGCTGGGAGCCACCCGCAAAGCCATTCGGCTGCTCTCGCTCAACCGGTTGCGTCTGGTTGCGTCGCCGCCGTCGAGCCAGCTGCTTTCAGCCTGTCTCCGCGGAGACGAGTCGGGGGGCGCTTAGAGTAGGGAGCGTGCCACATTCCAAGTAGGATGACCATGCGAGATCCATTGTGCAAACCTCACTGTAACGGTGACCCCGGGAAATCAGGGGAAGAGGGAAGGGGAATAAATTCCAACCCTAGTGAAAATGGAGAGGATTTATAAAGTTCAGAAGCAAGCAGGCCAGCCTCATCTCAAAAATATTAGTTCAGCTTGCTGTATGACACACTTTCTTCTTTCTTTATAAAAAATGATTCTTATTTCTTTAAACAATGATTCATTTCTTTAAAAAAATGAATTAAAGCTCCCTTGCCCAGGTATGTGCTTGTTTCAATGTTGGTGCTTAGCTCGAAAAGTAACCACCTCTTACCTGAGGAAGGTATTCATGAACCTTCAGCTTGTTCTTGAAAGTAGGTGAAATTGGTGTGAAGAAGGGATCCGTTCACAAATCGATTTTGGTTGAAACTAGGTAGAGAATACTATGCTGAATGTTCACAATTCGTTAAAGTAACATTATATGAAAATATTTTTAAGTGCAGTATTCTGATTTTTTACGTAAAGCCAGCTTTCGGTTACTTTGGCTAAGGAGAAAGCAATTGCCTTCCTTTGAAATCTACATCCTTTCCCTTAAAATCACAACTCATTAGAGAAGTGTTTTTTTTTGGTGAGGAAGATTGGCCCTGAGCTAACATCTGTTGCCAATCTTCCTCTTTTTGCTTGAGGAAGATTGTTGCTGAGCTAACATCTGTGCCAATCTTCCTCTGTTTTATGTTGGATGCTTCCACAGCGTGGTTTGATGAGCAGTGCTGGGTCTGCACCCAGGCTCCAAACCTGTGAACCCTGGGCTGCTGAAGCCGAGCCTGCCACTGGGCTGGCCCTTCAAGTGCACCCTCTTCACATGGCTCTGAGATGTGTTCTGTCTCTTCACAGCGTACAGACAAAGGAAGGGGTGTTGGGGCTACCTTGCAGATTTAGGGAGATAATCCCAATTTGTCAAGAGAGGCAAGAGGAGGGATTTCTGCCAGCGAGGATCATTTTCTTCTTTTATGAGAATGAGGGTGGGCCCAGGCTGTGGTAACCACAGAGAATGAGAAACAAAAAGCATTTGATATCATTCATAGTTTTTTGGGGGGAGTAGGGGAAGACCCATTTAGGGTAAAGCTATGCTTTCATACCATTAGGGCAATTGGTTATCTTCTAGAAACACGTTGATGTGAGGAGGCAGAGATTAGCGACTAGCATATATTAAAAGACCTACCCTGTGCCTGGAGCTCCTGCTTGGTATTTTACTTTTAGATCTCATTTGATCTTCATAGCAACCTGTGTGAGGTGATTATTTATCCTCATTTAACAGCTTAAATGGCATAAAGTCACACAATTATTGGAGTTGGGATTTAGAACCCAGGTTTACCACAGTACAATAAAACATTTGTATTTTAAAATAGTTGTAATTTTCGGCACTTAATAACACTGGCAAAATTTTTCATACTTGTGTGTTTTACCTTCATATTACTGCATTGATTCTTAAATAATTTTAAAATTATGAAATAATACATATTTAAAATTACTTGAAATTAAAAGCACACATGTACAAGAAAGCACAAAGGAGAAAGTAGAAATCATCTCTTTACTACCCTTGGCAACCACTACTAGCATTTTGGTGTATATCCGTCCATGCGTATATGTGTATTTCCTGTGTATACTCCCTCAGACCCCTCTCCTGTCTCTTGGCATCTCTAAAGTGTCTCCTTGGATCTCACCTTTCTTCTAGGCTGGGGGAATCTGGTGGGCTCTTTGAATTACTGTCTGCAGTGGAGTGTTGCTCTTAGGTGGCCTCAAGCACAGATCCCTCCTCTCATCAGTCATGGCCATGGTAGCAGAATTAGTGATTTATTAAACCCTCAGCTGCTTTAGGCAACCGACAGTGATGAGACTGGTGGACATTTTTAAAACTTCCAGGACTATTTAGTACAAACATTTATGTTTCCGTTTTCACGTTTAAGTAATGCTGCTGTGAAAAATAACATTGTGGATAAATCTTTGTTCCCATTTTGGTTTTTCTTTAAGTTATTTAAAGAGGAATTACTAGGACAAAGGTATGTATCTTTTTTAAGGTTTTTGATACATATTGCCAAATTGCTGTCCTCTCCGGTAATGGGTTTTTTTAATAAGCCAAACTTGAGTTGTCCAATCTTTGTTTATATTTTTTAGATTTTAGTCAACAATTATCTTATCAATTTAATATACAAATAACTAAATTAGGTGGAGCATATGGCACCCCCAGCTTTGAAGAGAAAATTACTCAGTTGAAATAAACAAAAGAGGCTATAGGAATTCATAAGGAACCTTGGAAAGTTCTGTCATTCTGGACTGTAAAAAAGCAATTCCTCACTTGAATTTAGGTACAAGGTCGATGATATGGACTTTAAAACTAGCATTTTCTCATCTCAGGTTAGGGAAACCCCAGTTTTCATCTCCAATTTCATGGGACCCCCTAGGCCTAACTTTGTGTCATAAAAAGGCTAAAGAAGTTCAGCTTGAACAGTAGTATGGGAAACAGAATAATCCACTCCCAAGGCTGTCTACACCCTAAACCAGTAAATAAGACTAGATGATCTAGGTGGGCCCAGTGAGATCAGATGAGCCCTTAAGCAGTACCTTCTCCTAGCTGAGGGCAGAAGAGGAAGTCAGAGATTCCAAGCATGAGAAGAATTTGACAAGCCATTGCTGGCTCTGAGATATGTGGGGCCATATGAAAAGACTGGAGAGAGGCCTCTCTAGAACTGAGGGCGAATACCTGCTGACACTCTGCAAGGACATGAGGATCTCAGTCCTATGACCGTAACATAATGAATTTTGCAATAGCCTGAATGTACTTAGAAATAGATTATTCCCCAGAGTCTCCAGAGAGGATCACAAATCTGCTGACACTTTGATTTCAATCTTGTGAGACCCTAAGGAGAGAACTCAATTGAGCCACGCTAGGCCTGGACCCACAGAAACTATGAGATATGGGTGTTGTTTTAAGCCACTAAGTTTATAATTGTTTATAGCAGCATAATACACAGAGCATGGGAAGAGATACAACAGTATCATCTCTTTATTACTAGAATAAAGGATCTGTAGGATCCAAAGGATTCCATTTATTCATCTGCAGTGTTTTAAAGTACTGACTATGAATCAGACCGAAAAACTGACAGCCATAGGAAAAAAAAATATTAGTAGCTAGTGGCAAGTTTATCTCTGATTTTGTTGTTTGCTTATGCCCATAATCTTACCGCCTATTATTGATGTTTTCATATATTTCTTTGTTGTCTTTTTTTAAAGACTTTTTTAAAGTCTTTTTTAATGCATATTCTGGAAAATTGTGTGTATCTAGTTTTTCAATTAATGTTATGGTAATTTTCTAATGTTATTAAATAATCCTAATAAACATTATATCTTATACTTCAATAATATTCCATCGTTTGTTTCTGTCATACTTTATTTAGCATTTCCTTGGTTATCTATAATGTTCAGTATTCTTTTCTGTTGATTTAGTGATTGTCTTATTCCTTGCACTGGACAGTTCAGGTAAATAAATATCTAGATCAAACTCTAAAGAGATTTTCACATAATTATGTTGCAGTTAAATTCACATTGAATGATATTCTTTTAAAAGCTGGATCTTGAAGATGGTAATGGTTTTCATCAGCACATTCTACGTTGCACTGTTGGCTAACTACTTAATCTATTTTTGGCTTAAAAATAAGATTTGACTTACTCTTATTGTGATAGTATAAGTTTTCCCATAGAATATGAAATTTGAAATTTTGAGTAGTAATTAGAAAGAGGCAGAGTTTTGAATTGTAATAAGTATTTGTAAAATCAATTTTGGAGATCGTAACAAGAGTTTTATATTATCTTTGAAGTCAGCAGTAATAAAACATAGCTTATATACTAAAGTATACCACTTCTGTTTGTTCATTCATTTATTCATTCAACAAATATTTTTCTTTTTTTTGTTTTTGCTGAGGAAGATTCGCCCTGAGCTGACATCTGCTGCTAATCTTCCTCTTTTTTTTTTTGTATGTGAGCCACCACCACAGCATGACCGCTAACAGACGAGTGGTGTAGGTCTGCGCCCGGGAACCAAACCTGGGCTGCTGAAGTGGAACATACCAAACTTAACCGCTAGGCCATCAGAGCTGGCCCTAAATATTTCTTGAATATCTGTTATATGCCAGACACTATATTAGAGACTTAGGATACAGCACTGGATAAAATAGTCAAGTCTCTGCTCTCATGGAGTCTATGTGTGAGGGGGGGATTACCTAGGAACAATAAATATAAAGAATAGACATTATATCAGGTAGATAAGTGTTTTGAAGAAAAATGTAGCAGGGTAAGGTAATAGGCAGTGACAAAAGGGGATAAATTTTAGATATTTAAGAAAAATGAAAATATTGATGGTTGAAATGCACAGAGGAATTGGAAGAAACCACTTCAACAATATAAAGAAATAGTGAAGAAAATAGTTTATTAAATGTGATTTTTGTTTGTGATAGTTCACATAGGGGTATTTCCTATATAAATTTAAATTTAGCCTGTTAAATTACTCAAACTTTCTTTGTTCTTTTTATAACTAGTTTTGGCTGGAGGTGTTTGTAGATTTGAAGTATTTTGTTGACTCTGCCTTATTTTATTTTCGTGGGTTTCATCACAGTCTTGGTTCTTTATGTTAAGATATTAATTCCTTGGAATATTTAGTCCATAGACAAACAGAAATGCTTAACATTGATTTTACAAGGGTGAAAAGTATATAATGCCTTCAGTTAGTAAAGGTGAATTGTTTCATAAGAGTAGAGAAATGTCAAATAAAGCATTTGCTGATGCCTGTATCATCAGCATTTACAACTAAAAAATATTTTCAAATGTATAACTTTTCAGTAATCATTGATAAGTTTTTCTGCATATCAAATAGATAAAGTGATTTTCTTTAAAGAAAATAAGATTTGTATAGATAAATAGAAAGCGGTAAGTATATTAAGTGAAGCGATAAATTAATAAGAATTTCAAGTCATGAAAGTTGAGTTGTTAGACAATATTAATGCTAAAGAAAAACACCATTTTGAACAGAGGAAAGGGTTACTTTCAGATGGTCTCTGTCTTTCTGTCTCTTTCTCTCTCTCTTTTAGAAAATCTTATGTAATGGGCTTTGGATGATCTTAGAAAACCTCATTTTAAGAAATATCCAGTTTCCTAGGATCTAGTCAATAGTGTATTTGTATGAAATAGTCTGTTAGGACTTACAACATTAAGGAACAAACTCCAAATGACACTGTTGAAACTGTCCATGTCTAGTATTCTTGTTTTATAGTATTTTAAGAACTTGTGTAAGTTTTGTTAAAATACGTTTTTTTCCTGAAGGTATAATTTATGTGAGATTTTTCATATATGCTTTAGAAAATAAGATATAAATACTTGAGAGTAGGAACTATCCTTTTCTTTTTATATTTTTCTTTTCTTTTTTTTCTTTTTACTTTTTGTGAAGAAGATGGGCCATGAGCTAACATGTTACAACCTTTCTCTTTTTGCTTGCAGAAGATTGTCTCTGAGCTAACATCTGTGCCAGTCTTCTTCTATTTTATGTAGGATGCTGCCACAGTGTGCTTGACAAGTGGTGCCAGGCCCCGTGCCTGTGAGCCAAACCTGCGAACCCTGGGCCACCAAAGCAGAGTGGACAAACTTAACCACTATGCCACCAGCCCAGCCCCAGAATTATCCTTTTCATCTTATTTGTAGTCCAATGTAAAGCATGACAGTTTTCCGAAGACCTTATTAATACATTAATAAATATTTAGGAAATTTTCAACTGGTCGTTTCCTATGTTAATGCTGCATATATTTTTTTTTTTTTCAGTTTACAGATGTGATCCAGACCATGTGAGTTACTTTGGTCAGTCGGAGTGAACATTCAATAATGAGTGGTGCAGCATTGGGACTCGAGATTGTTTTTGTCTTTTTTCTGGCATTATTCCTACTTCATCGATACGGAGACTTTAAGAAACAGCATAGACTTGTAATTGTTGGAACGCTGCTAGCTTGGTATCTCTGCTTTCTTATTGTCTTCATACTGCCTCTGGATGTTAGTACGGTAAGAGGTGAAACGGATTTTCACAATTTAAATGGCAGTTGTAATCATACAGCGTGCTTGAGATATGTTAGTTCTTAAGACAGCTAAATTATGTAAGGTTATATTTATATTTTGAATT
Source organism: Equus quagga (assembly GCF_021613505.1). Classification (NCBI taxonomy): domain Eukaryota; kingdom Metazoa; phylum Chordata; class Mammalia; order Perissodactyla; family Equidae; genus Equus; species Equus quagga. The sequence continues at coordinate 92,623,315 of NC_060275.1, forward strand.
TAAATGTTACTATATGAATTTGATCATTAAAAAGCATAGCCAGGAGGGTAATTTTGGGTAGATAGATTGATACACTCCAATATCCCTAAAGTACTTGATAACCCTTTGATTTTCGTTTTTAAACCATGTGTTCATTGCTTTAGACAATATACAACCGGTGCAAGCATGCTGCTGCAAACTCCAGCCCTCCCGAGAATAACAGCACTACAGGAGTGTATGCTGCTACCCCAGCTCCAAGGTATTTTTTTTTTTTTTTAATATTGTAGAGGGCAAATTGTTTAAAAATTGTCAGTTTTTACCATCTGGATTTTGTATTTATAAAAGTGTATCCTCATTCTCTACTCACCCCTTCCGCACCTCCATCCTTTGCTAGTAGACTTAATTACTTTGTATTTTCTTTAAATTTAAATCTTAAATTTAAATTTTAAATATTTGTTGGTGCATAAGGCGTTTCAGTAGATGCTAATGAGAAACTTGGAGAAGACCTGATTTTTTAGTTTTGGTTTTACCATTTACTTAGTATGTGACTTCCAAAAGCTATTTTTCCTCTCAGCCTCTGTCTTCGATCTAAAAAATGGGGCATATGTTTTCTCTTTTGCCTAATTTATAAGGTTGTAATAAAGAACAAGGAGGTTATTCTGTATGTAGCATATGCCTTTCATGTTGCACATCCTTTGAAATCATTACAGTTTTAGACCAAGAATGAATAAAGTTCAAATTATCAAAATGTTATGTTAAATTCATATCAAGCTTCCAAGTAAAAAACTAATATATGTTGACTATAGCTTTTACCAATGCTTTAGGTAATATTTTCATGTTTCTTTGTGCAGCTTTTATTATTATTTTTTTAACCTAATCTGGATAAGGGTAAATTTAAAATGTAGACATTACTCCCCTTTGAACCATCATTACAATTGATATAGATCAGCAGCAATTGTGGATTTTTGGAAGCCCTTGGACTAAGGAATATACTTACAGTCCAGGAAGACTGACTGTTAATGGAAGAATATGTGGTCAGATACACATCAGATTTTCAGAAAATTTACAGAATTATCCCTAAGTGCTGGCATGTATCTCCATAGGAGCTATGCTATAGTGATTGATTTAGTTAGCATTTCAGTTTCCAGGAATTAGTCACCTAATTTCTTCCCCCACCCTTCCCAAAAATAACCAGCCCCACAAATGGGGTGAGTGTGTATTTTAAAGGTAATCATCAATTTTAAAAGTAATCAAATCAGAGATTTAATTTTATGATGCATTTGCTTTTAAAGACTATTGCATTTTTAGATTATTAGGTGAACATTGTGTCCTCTTTTTACTCAGTGACGAAAAATACCTTGAAAGTTGAAAATTGAAGTGGTGTTCCTCTCTAGAACAGACTGTTTTGTTCCCTTTGGATGTGTTTTTTAGCTTGACAGTCAGCTTTGAATTTTAAGTTTTCTATGAAATTTTACAAATTAGAGTCAATGATTTAATATCTGAATGTAAATGAACTTTGCCACGCACGAATTAATCATGTAATTCATTTATTATTATTATTTTTATTTTTTTTTTTGGTGAGGAAGATTGGCCCTGAGGTAATATTTGTTGCTGATCTTCCTCTTTTTGCTTGAAGAAGATTGTCCCTGAGCTGTCATCTGTGCCAGTCCTCCTCTATTTTTTGTATATGGGATGCCACTACAGCATGGCTTGATGAGTGGTATGTAGGTCCATGTCCAGGATCCAAACTCATGAACCCTGGGCCGCCAAAGCAGGGCATGCAAACTTAACCACTATGCCACCAGGCCAACCCCTGTAATTCATTTAAGTTGTCATTTATGATTAATTGGCTTTAAATTGTTATTAAACAGCGAACATCCCTGTTTTAAGCCATGGAGTTACATTCCTGATGGAATCATGCCAATTTTCTGGAGGGTGGTATATTGGACATCACAATTTTTAACATGGTAAGTGGTAGTGAAGAATAAAATTTTTAAAAGTTTGGTTAAAGTAAAAAAAAGTGATTTTTTTTTTAGTGAACCTTCATGCTTTAGAATTTATTCAAATATCACTTATTTTCCCCTTAAATCTGTCCTCTCCCTTTCTGCTTGTGCAAGTCTCTCCCATCTTAAAAGAAATGAAAAACCAAACAAAAAATAAAAAACAAAAAATTTTTCTTATTATCCTTCTTTTCAAGTTATTGTCGTCTCTCTTGACCCTCTTCAGTTCATTTTTCCAGCCCCGTTATTACATCAAACTGCTTTGGCTAATATCATCATCTCCTGAGTTCTGTCTGCTTAGCCCAGCCTTCTGAATTGCCTTCATGGGCTCCATTTCTGTGACTCATTTCCTAAATATTGGTATTCCCTAGGGTCCCATCTTTAGTCCTGTTGTTATCTGACTCTCCCTGCACAGCTTTAATTATAGCCATAGTTTCACTGACATGTGATGCGTTCTGAATCTTACTTTTTACCCACTGTAGCTTTGTCTTTTGGCGGTGCTCCAGACTCACATTTTATCCACTGCCTGCTGAGCATCTTAGATATCCTGCAGGGACTAAGCTCTAAAACTGGAGGTAGTGAACACTGCAAGCGAAAATCGTGCAGCAGAGTAGAGCAGTGCCCCTTTAAAGTCATGTTCATTGAACTCGACTGGGCCCTGAACATTGCCAGACTTTCCTCCTTTGTTTCTCTAGTCTACTTGCTCTTTGTTCTTCACAGCAAATCTTTCCAATCACTTCAGACCTCTGCTGTTCCCTTTGTGGCTCTCTCTCCTACCCCCTAAAAACAGTCACCTTCTCTCATAGCAGATGACTATACTTTCTACCTCAGAGTGAAAGCAGATGTCATCAGATGGCAGCTCTTTCAGCTTCTCACCAACGGACCCTATCTACCTACCCATCCGTTCTTCCTTCCCCTCCCCTTCAGTTGAAAGAGTCCCTCTTATTACAGTTAATCCTTCTTCCTGAAATATGAACCTATCCCCGTCAGCTCTTGTTACCAATACTTTCAGCTTCCAATTTCAACAAAGCATGCACAGTTCTCTCATACTTTGAAAACAAAGGGAAACAAACAAAAAGTCTCTCAAATCACAGCCCTTTCCAGCTTTTAGCTTCTACCTCAATGATCGACCCCTCATCACAGCTAAATGTTTTTTGGAGACTTTTTTTATTGAAATATAAATCAGTACAGAAAACTGCACAGATTGTTGTTTAGTTTGATTTTTTCAAAGTGAATACACCCATATAACCACTCAGATGATGATATAGAACATTAAACAGTGTCCCCAGAAGCTTTCCTCATACCCTTCTCCCAGTCTTTACCCTCCCCAAAGGTAACCATGATTCTGACTTCCATCACCATAGAATAGTTTTGCCTGCTTTTGAACTTTATATACGTGGAATTAGACAATGTGTACTTTTTTGCATGTCTCTTTTTTTGCTCACATATTTGGAAGATTAATCTGTGTTGTGTTGCATATATCAGTATTCTTTCCTGTTTCATTTCTGTAAAATGTTCCATTTCATGAAAATACCATAGTTTATTCTACCCAGCTAAACTTCTTAAATGAGTTGTCTACATTTAGTTTCTCTGTTTGCTCATTGCTTACTCATTCCTCAACCCATCAAACCCTATTTTTTACCCCCACTTCTCCCCTCACCCATACAGCTTCTTAATTTACTTGACCTCTTGGCAACATTTGATTCTATTGTTTTCTCTCTCCACTTTCAAACACTTTCTTCTTCTGGTTTCTACTCCATATGCTTCTTAGTTTTCTTCCCTACCTCTCTACACAGTTCTGTCTTAGTCTCCTGTGCTGGACCCTTCTCCTGTTTCTCTACCTCTCCTTTAAAAGTTGGTATTTCTCAAGGGTCAGTCTCAGTTCTTTCCTTCTCGTTCTATGTACTCACCCTTCCAGATCTCATCTACTCATGTTGTTTCAGTACTATTGATGTGATGACTCTGGAATCTACCTGTCTTTCTAATCCTCTCTGCTGAACTCTGAAGCTGGATAGGCAGCTACTTCTGTGCAGCTCCTTTTGGATGTCTCCTAGGTACTTCAAGATCAGTATATTGACAACCAATTTTCTCCCCTCCTGCTTCTGACCACGCCACCACCCCTTACTCTGTCCCGAATAGTTCCAATGTTGTTCCCTCTCAGTTCATTCTCCATGCTGAATTCTTATCAGTCTTTAGAAAACTAAAATTAAATCGTGTCTCCTTTCTGTTAAAGAAAATGATTCCTCATTATTCTTTGAGTGCAGTCCAAACTCTTTATAAAGACCTTAAAGAAAGGCCTTTTTTAGGGTCATCTTCAGTCACTCACATTGTGGCACTCCCTACTGGTCATTGTGGCCTCCTTTGCTCCCAGGAATGCTTTGCTGTCTCCTGCCTTAGGGCCTTTGCTCTCCTCAATTTTAATATTACAAAATTATTAAATCATCTATTATAGTTTATTCAGTGTTAATAATTATTCAAAATCATATTTAATTGTGAAAAGAACTACAAGTTAAAATTGAGATTCATGTATTTCTGGTATTTTGAAATTATGCAGACATATCAAGTGTTTTTTAATTATATTTTTTCCAACCATCTAGGATTCTGTTACCTTTCATGCAGTCATATGCAAGATCAGGAGGGTTTTCTATCACCGGAAAGATCAAAACTGCACTGATTGAGAATGCAATCTATTATGGCACCTATTTGCTGATTTTTGGAGCATTTTTAATTTATGTAGCTGTAAACCCACATTTGCACTTAGAATGGTAAGAAAAGTTGTCTTCTTAACATTGTTTCTGTGTATTTTGTTTTTAAAAATTAATTTTTATCTCATATATTCAGATAGATATTTCATCAAGAAACATATCAAGTTATATGTTTTATAGATTCCCCCAAAAGAATGTCTGAATATGGGGCCGGCCCAGTGGCGCAGCGGTTAAGTGCGCACGTTTCACTTCGGCGGCCCGGGGTTTGCCGGTTCAGATCCTGGGTGTGGACATGGCACCGCTTGGCATGCCATGCTGTGGTAGGCGTCCCACATATAAAGCAGAGGAAGATGGGCATAGATGTTAGCTCAGGGCCTGTCTTCCTCAGCAAAAAGAAGAAGTTTGGCAGCAGTTAGCTCAGGGCTAATCTTCCTCAAAAAAAAAGAATATTTGAATAATTCATATTACTAAGAAGGGAAATATGGAATAACATCTTTAATTACAGCTATTAGACAAAGGACTAATGCTTTGTCTAATAGCTATATTTTGAAAGTATTGACCTTATCAAGACTTTGGATAGTCTTTTGAATTCTAGTTTTTTTTTTATTGGAACTTGTAAGTGTTTTTTCTTCTGTTCTAACTATAGTTTGAGGGTGTATTTCTCTTTACTGTTAGATTTAGACATTGCAATAAAATTGAAATCTATATTATACTTGTGCTCTGTAATATACGTGAAGAGGTACATCTGAAAAATTTAGTAATAGAGCCATAGTGATAATCCTCACTGTTGCATTTCTGAGATTTGTGTAGGTCTGTCTCAACATGAGTTAAAATTTTTTTAAGCTTTAAAATTTTTCAGGCTTCTCTTGGTTAATACTGAGTAAGAAGGTACCTAGTGAAAAATATGTTTTCTTCAGGAAAATCGGTACATATTTTTTGCCATGAATTATCCTAGATTTTAATTTTAACTGTAATAGAAGCAGTCTTTCCTGTGTTAAAGTTCATTTATGCAGTCACACTCTAACTTTCCATTAAAACCCACAGATTACCTGCTGTTACTTAAACAGTAGCTGAGGATTTGAAGATCTAGTTTTTTAATATAAACTCCTAGCCATCTTTTAGTGCTGTTTTCTGAGAAACCATTTAACACTAGTTAGTTTCATTTTATATTTTTGTTGGAAAAATTTATCTATCACATCTATCTGCTTGTGTTTTCTCTTTCTTAGGAACCAGCTTCAGACAATTGGGATAGCTGCTGCAAATACATGGGGTCTATTTCTTCTTGTGTTGTTGTTGGGGTATGGCTTGGTGGAAATTCCTCGGTCGTACTGGAATGGAGCAAAAAGAGGATATCTACTTATGAAAACTTATTTTAAGGCAGCCAAGTTGATGACAGAGAAAGCAGATGCAGAAGAGGCTTTAGAAGATGTCATGGAGGTAATAAGTTTAAACCTTACAATCAGTAGTCAGCAAGTTGTGTGCATCTTCTTTCTGATACACTGTTGGGCTTTAGACTGAAAATCTGGCAATGCGCAATTCTTAAGAATTGCAGAATTCTTCTAAGATGACTTCTTACTGGCAGTTCAGCTTCATGAGGTGTCATCTCCATCTTCTAACTGACAAAGATTTAGGGAGAATATATTCAACAGTGCAGGGTTGTGCTTGTTGTCTTGGGGTAACTTTTAATAGTGCCTCTTTTACTCTCAAAAGTCTCTCAGATTAAATGATAAGTTATATGATTACCCTGACAGAGTGGAAGTGAAAATAGCAGTCAGAGGACACTTCTTCCTGAAAGTTTAACCAAAAGTGATCCCACCAAGTCTGGAAACCCCTTTAGATAACAGTTTGCATTAGAGTTTGTATCAATAAGTTTTGTTTCCTATCTGTAATCTTAGTAAGGCAGTTCATTTTATTCACTTGTAAAAGGCAGATGACTTGAACTAACTTCACAAAGTTGTTAAAAGTAAAAATTTCAATAATATATATAAAAATATACAACAAATTATAAAATTTTGCTGTTAAATAATAGTTTGGTTATTGATTTAAAAGGAGATTAGTGTAGTCCCTCACATTTTGCTTTTCTGGGGAAATATGCTATTCTGATAATGTTACTCTCCAACTTAAAGCCTCATGTTGAAGGTGTTTCATTTATGTTAGAATAACTCCAAAATATTTTAATGTGGCCTGTCAGAAAATAATTTGGCCCATGTGTAGCTCCCCAGCCTTATCTCAAGCCTCTGTCTTCCTCACATTGGTCAATTTTGGTTCCTCAAACTTGCTAGTGATAATGAAATAGCAAACACTTATATAGACTTAAATTTCCCAGTCTTGACTTTGGTTCCTCAAACGTAATAATGGTGATGATAATAGCAAACAAGTATGTAGCCTTACTTGTTTGCCTATGACTTTCTGAGCACTTTACGTATATTAATGCATTTAATTCTCACAACAACCTTATGAGGGAGATTTTTTTATAGCCGTTATATTAATGAAGAAAACGAGGCACAGAGAGGTTAAGTAAGTTTCCTATGTTTACACAGCTAGTGAGTGGTAGACCCAGCAGTCTGACTTTAGTTCATGCTTTAACAGGGATTGGCAAACTTTCTGTAAAGGGCCAGATAATAAATATTTTAGGCTTTGTGTGCTACATGGTCTCTGTTGCAACTGTGTCACTGTAGCATGAAGGCAGCTGTAGACAATACGTAAATGAATGAGCGTGGTTGTGTTCCAAACAAGAACAGGTGGTGGGCCAGATGTGATCTGCTTGCCGACCCCTACCCTTACCATTACATTCATCGCCTCTCTTTTCTGTCTTTGAGTGTGCTATTCCCAAACTCTTGGAATGCTCTTTTCTCCACTCTCTTCAGCTAATTCCTACTTCATTTTCAGGTCTCAACATAAGTGAAAATTCTTCAGGAAAGCCTTCTGTCTAGTTTCCTGGGGCTGTCATAATAAAGTACCGCAAAATCGGTGGTTTAAACAACAGAAATTTATTGTCTCACAGTTCTGGAAGCTAAAAGTCCAAAGCCAAGGTGTCAGTAGCGTTGGTTCCCTCAGAGGGCTGTAGGGAGAGTCTGAACTATGCCTCTCTCCTAACTTCTGGTGGTTTGCCGGCAACCTTTGGTCTTCTTTGGCTTGTAGGTCTCCGCCTTCATATGCACATGGTATTTTCCCTGTGTACCTGTCCGTGTGCAAATGTCCCCTTTTTATGAGGACGCCAGTCATGTTAGATTAGACGTCCCCTGCACTCCAGTATGACCTCATCTTAATTTAACCAGTTATATCTGCAGCAATCCTATTTCCAAATAAGATCACATTCTCGGGTACTAGGTGGTCAGGACTTGAACATAAGAATTTTTAGGGGCGCATAATTCAACCTGTGGCACCTTCCCTGGTCATCCAGACTCTTAGACTCTTGGCAGCCATTTTTAAGTGCATGGATAAATGAACAAAAGAATGTACACTGTGACTGAAAAATTTTATCTTGACTTTGCAGCTTATATTCCCTGTAAAATGTAAGAACTGTAGCAGAAAACATTGATTCAAAATGTAGGAGTAAATCTCCTGTACATAGTATTCTGTTACATTTCCTCAGGCATATGGTGGATATTATTACATTTTTCAAAAGAAAATTTTTTATATTTATATTTGAAATTTTGAATTATTTTGAAAAAATATTTTAAAAATTTATATTGCATACAATAAAATAATTAATAGAAGGTAATTTAAATTTGATACTGTTCCCTCAAAAGTTGGTGTTAAATTCAGTTGTTTCAGATTTGAGGAATATGGATTTCACCATTCATTCAGTATTCCTTCAACGAAAGTAAGTCTGGTTTTTTATTAGAGATCTGGATTTTGCTAGGAGGAATCTTCAATGTCTGAATAAAGACAAGTTTTGTTGTTGTTAGGTAGGAGTCCTCTACTCAGGAATAGGATGTGGAAAATTAAGGACTGGCATTGGTGCTTTCTTTGCTATTTTAGTATAATATTCATAGGTTTAAGGTATACGGAATTAAAAAATTTTAGATAAGAGAAAATTTCCCATGTAAATAAGAAATTACTCTTTTCTTAATGGATGTTTTGAGAATAGCAGATCCTCATAGACAGCAGGAGAACTCCAGCCTTCCCCTCCTCCCCAAAACGCATGATTTCTCAGTTATGAATTTCTTTGTTCATTTGTTTCAAGGGAATTTGAGATCCTTTCTGTTTTTCTGAATATCTGAAAATTTCTAAATGTGAGGAGAAAATTTTTTCATCATTTAATAAATACTTGCTGTCTTCCTGCTATGTTAAGTGCAATTCAGAACTGGCCATTAGGATATTAACTGTCTAGAGTGGAAAATTGTACAGTCTCTTATAGTTTATGGTAAATGTGATGTGACTGATACAAGGGAAATGCTCTAGTATAGAGAATTTTCACTTCTGAATAGTGATCAGAGGAGAAAATGAAATATGACCTGAGCCTTGAAGGATGGGTAGAATTTTCATAGCTGACAGCATCCTGATCAGGTATTAGAGAGGTTTTAAAACCAAATTAATTGAGCATAAGCTTTGTGTGGGAAAGGTAAAGCTTGTAGGGTTTGGAAGTTAGGTTGTAGCCAGATAGCAGGGCCTTGAATGCCAGACTGAAAAGTCCAGACTGTATTTTCAAACAGGGAGGAATCACGGACACCTTGCAAGCAGGGAAGAAACGCGGTGCTTTCTGTGGTTTCGGGTGATCAGTCTGGTGGAGGTATGTGCAGAATGTGTTATAGAAATGAAGCGTGGAACAAGAATATGAATAGTTCAGTTTGAGAGAAAACTTTTAAAATACGCTGGTTTTGAATACATCTTTTAGCAGATCACAAAGTTCAGTCACCTTTTTTCTTTGGTAATTATTAATTATTTTTTTCAGCTCTCCATAAAATCTCCCAATTGCAGTTTTATAAAAACCAGTTTAGTGTTTTTATGATGTTTCTCTCTGAAGTGAATATATACATCTGTGTGTCTATTAGTTTTCTTTGAAACATTAATAAAACTTAAAAGCCGTGTCAAACCATTCGAAAAGTATTTCCTAGATGGCCTAAGTCACCTCTACCTTTTGTCGTTTTTCAAGGTAGAGGATTTTTTGTTAGGTAATTTTATTGGGATTATAATGGTTTATAACATTGTGTAATTTCAGGTGTACATTATTGTTTATCAGTTCCTGAATACACTTCATCGTGCTCATCCCTAGAGGTCTAATTTTTATCCATCACCATACATATGTGCCCCTTTGTCCCTTTTGCCCACCCCCCAACCTCCTTCCCCTCTGGTAACCACTAATCTATTCTCTTTATCTATTTGTATCTTCCACATACGAGTGAAATCATGCAGTATTTGTCTTTCTCTGGCTTATGTCACTTAACATCATACCCTCAAGGTCCATCCATGTTGTTGCAAATGGGACAATCTTGTCTTTTTTCTGGCTGAGTAGTATTCCATTGTATATATACCACATCTTCTTTATCCATTCATCTGTAGAAGGACACTTGGGTTGCTTCCACATCTTGGCTATTGTGAATAATGCTGCAGTGAACATAGGGGTGCATAAGTCTCTTTGGATCATTGATTTCAAGTTCTTTGGATAAATACCCAGTAGTGGGATAGCTGGATCGTATGGTATTTCTATTTTTAACTTTTTAAGAAATTTCCATACTGTTTTCCATAGTGGCTGCACCAATTTGCATTCCTACCAGCAGTGTATAAGCATTCCCTTTTCTCCACATCCTCTCCCAACATTTGTTGTTTTTTGTCTTGGTAATTATAGCCATTCTGACTGGTGTAAGGTGATATCGTATTGTAGTTTTGATTTGCATTTCTCTGATAATTAGTGATGTTGAACATCTTTTCATGTGTCTGTTGGCCATCTGTGTGTCTTCCTTGGAAAAATGTCTGTTCATATCCTCTCCCCATTTTTTGATTGGGTTGTTTCTTTGTTTTGTTGTTGAGTTGTATGAGTTCTTTATATATTTTGGAGATCAACCCCTTGTCTGATAACTGATTTGCAAATATTTTCTCTCAGTTGGTGGGTTGTCTTTTCGTTTTGTTCATGGTTTCCTATTCTTTGCAGAAGCTTTTTTAGTCTGATGTAGTTCCATTTGTTAACTTTTTCTTTTGTTTCCCTTGCCCGAGTAGACATGGTATTCAAAAACATATTGCTGGGGCTGGCTCCATGGCCAAGTGGTTAAGTTCACACGTTCCGCTTTGGCAACCCAGGGTTTCGCCAGTTTGGATCCTGGGCGTAGACATAGCACCACTCATCAGGCCAAGTTGAGGTAATATCCCACATACCACAACTAGAAGGACCCACACCTAAAATATACAGCTATGTACTGGGGGGATTTGGGGAGAAAAAGCAAAATAAAAAAAGAAGATTAGCAACAGTTGTTAGCTTAGGTGCCATTCTAAAGAAAAGTTATTGCTAAGACCAATGTCAAAGAGGGTACTGCCTATATTTTCTTCTTGTTTTTTTTTTGTATGTAGGGGGGAATTTGTATATGATTTAATGCATTATGACATTGTTTTATAAATGTTGTTAATTTTCAGAGAAGAGAAATCTTAAGTATCCCTGAAATGCCTTTATCTTGATCCTAGACAATGGATGCTACGGCATCGAAATGCACTTACTTATAGACTGAGAAATTTCACATGTAGTGAACAGCTATTACCCTGACCACACTGCATGACATTTTCTTTGAATCAGTCATATGTTTTATGATGTACAAACCACAAGCTTTGGAAAGAGATGCCCAAAAGGAAACCATCTGCAATTAAGAAACTAAAAAGTAATCTCTAGATGGTAGTAATAGAATGGATTCCTGGTCCTTGGTTCTGGGCAGGAGGACTCTGGGCAAGCTTTAGTATGTTCTGTATGCAAATTACTCTCAAATTTATACATGTGGCCTGGACTTCTCTCCTGACCTCCTCTCATATATTCACCAACACGTTTGATATCATCCTGGATGGTAAAAAGGCATTTCAAACTCAACAAGTCTATAACCAAACATAGTGGGCATTTGGTGTATTGTTATCGTCCTCCTTTTTGTTTGTTGTTTTTTTAAATTGAGTTCATAATAGTTTACATCATTGTGAAATTTCAGTTGTACATTATTTATTGTCTGTCACCACATAGGTGCTCCTCTTCACCCCCTTCCCCTGGTAGCCACTGAACTGTTTTCTTTATCCACGTGCTTGTTTATATTCCACATACGAGTGAAATCATCTGATGTTTGTCTTTCTCAGTCTGGCTTATTTCACTAAGCATAATTCCCTCCAGGTCTTTCCATGTTGTTGCAAATGGGATGAATTTGTCTTTTTTTCTGGCTGAGTAGTATTCCATTGTATATATATAACACATCTTCTTTAGCCAATCATCGGTTGATGGGTACTCAGATAGTTTCCACGTCTTGGCTATTGTGAATACTGCTGCGATGAACATAGGGGTACATATGTTACTTTGGATGGTTGATTTCAAGTTGTTTGGGTAGATACCCAGTAGTGGGATAGCTGGCTCATAAGGTAGTTCTATTTTTAGTTTTTTGAGGAATCTCCACACTGTTTTCCATAGTGGCTGCACCAGTTTGCATTCCCACCAGCAGTGTATGAGGGTTCCCTTCTCTCCACACCCTCTCCAACATTTATTCTTTTAGTCTTAGTGATTATAGCCATTTTAACAGGTATAAGGTGGTATCCTTGTGTGGTTTTGATTTGCATTTCCCTGATGATTAGTGATGTTGAACATCTTTTCGTATGTTTATTAGCCATCTGTATATCTTCTTTGGGAAACTGTCTGTTCATATCCTCTGTCCATTTTTTGATTGGGCTGTTTGTTTTTTTGTTGTTCAGTTGTGTGAGTTCCTTATATATTATGGAGATTAACCCCTTATCAGATAAATGATTTGCAGAAATTTTCTCCCAATTGGTGGGTTGTCTTTTGGTTTTGATCCTAGTTTCTTTTGCCTTGCAGAAGCTCCTTAGTCTGATGAACTCCCACTTGTTTAATTTTTCTTTTGTTTCCTTTGTCTGAGAAGACATGGTATTCAAAAAGATCTTTTGGTCTTCCAGCCGAAATTCTAGGGCCTGGAGCCATGCTGAGCGGGTGGGGGGAGGGGCACTTTCTCCTGCGTGCTCTCGGGGTTTTCTCCCTCTGCTCTCCTGGGGTGTTGGCTTGATAAGGTCACCCGCCACCAAAGCTTTCACCCCGGTAGAGGGCTTCCCTCTAGGCTGCAAGGGCCCTTAGGAGTCCTTGATGTTCCTGTCAATGAATGTCCCCTCCCCCATTACTTCCCTATTGGAGGCCTCCCATATTCCCAGATTGCAGTCTTCGAGAGGAGGGAGAGAAGATTTCTCTTACCCCACTCCACCTGCTCCCAGGGGGGCTTCAGTCTCTCCACCCTCTGTTGTAGGGCTGCGTGGGTCTCTCCACCGTTTTGTCTGTTGTGTTTGGATGTCCTCTGTTGGATTATGGATGGATTTTTTTTTGTTGTATATTGGAGGGGAGAGATTTCTGAGAGAGCTCACTCTGCTGTGATGCTGACGTCACTTTCTTCTAGGAGTTTTATGGTTTCATATCTTACATTCAAATGTTTAATCCATTTTGAGGTGATTTTTGTGTATGGTGCAAGATAATGGTCTACTTTCATTCTTTTGCATGTGGCTGTCCAGTTTTCTCACCACCATTTATTGAAGAGACTTTCCTTTCTCCGTTGTATGTTCTTGGCTCCTTTGTCAAAGCTTAACTGTCCATAGATGTGTGGTTTTATTTCTGGGCTTTCAAATCTGATCCATTGATTTGTGTGTGTGTTTTTGTACCAGTACTGTGCTGTTTTGATTCCTATAGCTTTGTAGTATGTTTTGAAGTCAGGGATTGTGATGCCTTCAGCTTTGTTCTTTTTTCTCAGGATTGCTTTAGCTATTTGGGTCTTTTGTTGTTCCATATAAATTTTTGGATTCTTTGTTCTATTTCTGTGAAGAGTGTCATTGGGATTGCATTGAATCTGTAGATTGCTTTGGGTAGTATGAACATTTTAACTATATTTATTCTTCCGACCCGTGAACATGGAATATCTTTCCATTTCTTTATATCTTCTTCAGTTTCTTTCAATAACGTCTTTAGTTTTCAGTGTACAGGTCTTTCATCTCTTTGGTTAAGTTTATTCCTAGATATTTTATTCTTTTGGTTGCAGTTGTAAATGGGATTGTATTCTTGATTGCTCTTTCTGCTAGTTCATTGTTAGTGTATAGGAATGCAACTGATTTTTTTAAATTGGTTTTGTACACTGAAACTTTGCTGTAGTTGTTGATTATTTCTGCTACTTTCGTGGTGCATTCTTTAGGGTTTTCTATATGTATAATCATGTTGTCTGCAAATAGTGAAAGTTTCACTTCTTCCTTTCCAATTTGGATTCCACTTATTTCTTTTTCTTGCCTAATTGCTCTGACCAATACCTCCAGTACTAGGTTGAATAGGAGTGGTGAGAGTGGGCACCCTTGTCTCATTCCAGTTCTCAGAGGGATGGCTTTCAGTTTTTTACTATTAAGTATGATGTTAGCTGAGAGTTTGTCATATATGGCCTTTATTATGTTGAGGTACTTGCCTTCTATACCTATTTTTATCATAAATGGATGTTGGATCTTGTCAAATGCTTTCTCTGCATCTGTTGAGATGATCATGTGATTCTTATTCCTCAATTGGTTAGTGTGGTGTATCACATTGATTGATTTGCGAATATGAACCATCCCTGCGTCCCTGGAATAAATCCCACTTGATTGTACTGTATGATGCTTTTAATGTATTGCTGTATTCTGTTTGCCAATATTTTGTTGAGGATTTTTGCATCTAAGTTCATCAGTGTTATTGGCCTGTAGTTTTCCTTCTTTGTGTTGTCCTTATCTGGTTTTGGTATCAGGGTAATGTTGGCCTCATACAATGTGTTAGGAAGCCTTCCATCTTCTTCAATTTTTCGGAATAGTTTGAGAAGTATAGTTACTAAATCTCCTTTGAATGTTTGGTAGAATTCTCCAGAGAATCCATCTGGTCCTGGACTTTTGTTTTCTGGGAAGTTTCAGATTACTTTTTCAGTCTCTGTGCTTCTGATTGGTCTGTTCAGATTCTCTATTTCTTCTTGATTCAGTTTTGGAAGCTTGTATGAGTCTAGGCATTCATCCATTTCTTCTAGGTTATTGAATTTGTGGGCATATAGTTTTTCATAGTATTTTCTTACAATCCTTTGTATTTCTGCAGTATCTGTTCTAATTTCTCCTCTTTCATTTCTAATTTTGTTTATTTGAGCCTTCTCTCTTTTCTTGTTAAGTCTGGCTAAAAGCTTGTCAATTTTCTTTATCTTCTCAAAGAACCAGCTCTTAGTTTCATTCGTCCTTTTTACTGTTTTTTTAGTCTTTATTTCATTTATTTCTGCTCTGATTTTTATTATTTCCCTCCTTCTGCTGACTTTGGGCTTTGTCTGTTCTTTTTCTAGCTCTGTTACATGGTGCATGTTAAGATTACTTATTTGAGATTTTTCTTGCTTGAGATGGGCCTGTATTGCTATGAATTTCCCTCTTTTGCCCACTTTTGTTGCATCCCATAAGAGTTAGTATGCTGTTTTTTCATTTCATTTGCCTCTAGGTATTTTTTAATTTCCCCCTTGATTTCTTCAATTATCCAATGGTTGTTCAATGGCATGTTGTTTAGTGTCCACATACTTCTGAGTTTCCCCATTTTTTTCTTTTTTTATGTGTGTGGTTGATTTCTAGCTTCATAGCATTGTGGTCAGAAAAGATGATTGGGATGATTTCAATCTTCTTGAATTTGTTGAGGCTTGTCTTATTTCCCAACATATGGTCTGTCTTTGAGAATGGTCCACGTGACTTGAGAAGAATGTATATTCTGCTGTTTTGGTGGAATGTTCACTATATATCTATTAAGTCCATTTGATCAATGTTTCATTTAAATCTACTATTTCCTTGTTGACTTGTTGTCTGGATGATCTGTCCTTACATGTGAGTGGGGTGTTGAGGTCCCCTACTATTATTGTGTTGCTGTTAATTTCTCTCTTTAGGTCTGTTAATAATTGCTTTATATACTTTGGTGCCCCTGTGTTAGGTGCATATATATTAATATGTGTGATATCCTCTTGGTGGAGTGTCCCTTTTATTATTATACATTGCCCCTCTTTGTCTCTCATTATATTTTTTAACTTGAAGTCTGCTTTGTCTGATAAAAGTATGGCAACACTTGCTTTCTTTTGTTGACCATTAGCTTGGAGTATTGTCTTCACTCTAAGCCTTCACTCTAAGCCTTTGTTTGTCTTTGGAGCTGAGATGCCTTTCCTGGAGACAGCATTTTGTTGGATCTTGTTTTTTAACCCATCCAGCTACTCTGTGTCTTTTGATTGGAGAATTCAGTCCATTTACATTTAGAGTGATTATTGATATATGAGGGCTTAATACTGCCACTTTATCTCTTGTTTTCTGTTTTTTATGTTTCCAATGTTTCTCTTTCTTTTATTTCTCACTCCCATTTCATTTTGGTGGTTTTCTGAGGGGGATGTCCCAGTTTTCTTTCTTTTTGTGAATTGTGGCTCTGCTCTGATTTTTTTGTTTAATGGTTACCATGAGGATTGTATGAAAGATATTGGAGATGAGATAGACCATTTTCTCATAGCCTCTTATTTCCATTAACCTAAGCAGGTTCCTTCTCTTTCCTTTCCCCTTCTGAGTAATTGCTGTTACAAATTATTCTGTTTTTAATTTTGTGAGTTTGTGGCTAAGTTGAAGTGTTTATCATTACTTTTGATGCTTTCTTTCCCCTTCTCCTTTAAGTTACAATTGAGTCTTTGCCTTCCTATTCTGGTAGAGAGCTGCAGGTTTCTGATCATGTCTGTCTATTTATCTCCTTGCTCAGAGCTTAGTAGACCTTTGCCTTTTTGTTGCCAGTGTGAGGGCATCTTTAATTATTTCTTGTAGGGGAGGTCTAGTGGTGATGAACTCCATCAGCTTTTGTTTGTCTGGGACAGCTTTTATATCTCCATCATATCTGAATGAAAGTTTCGCTGGAGTATTCTTGGCTGAAAGTTTTTGTCTTTTAGTATTTTGACTATATCATTCCATTCTCTCCTAGCCTGTAGGGTTTCTGCCAAGAAATCTGCTGAAAGCTTGGTAGGGTTCCTTTATAGGTTATTTTCTTCTGCCTTGCTGCTCCTAATATTTTTTCTTTATCATTCACTTTTGCCATTTTTACTATTATATTCCATGAAGAAGGTCTTTTAGCATTGTATTAACTTGATTCATTTGTAAATCCTTAACCATCCCCAGGCTTAGGCAGTTCTCAGCAATTACTTCTTTGAACAAGATTTCTGCTCCTTTCTCCTTCTCTTCTCCCTCTAGAATACCTGTAATTCTTATGTTGCTTTCCCTAATTGAGTCAGATATTTCTCAAAGAATTCCTTCATTTTTTTAAAGTCTTAGTTCTGTCTCTTCCTCCACCTGTACAATTTCTACATTTTTATCCTCTAGAAGACTGATTCTTTGCTCCATAAGATCCATTCTATTTCTTAATGCTTCTAGATTATTTTTTATTTCATTAATTGTTTTTCCTATCCAGAATTTCTGCTTGATTTTTTTTTTAAATTTTCAATCTCTTTGGTGAAGAGATTCATTTGATTGCTGAACTCCTTGAGTTGTCTTTCTGTGTTTTCTTGTAAGTCATTGAGTTTCCTTATGATGGCTATTTTGAATTCTCTGTCATTTAGGTTATAAATTTCTGTATCTTCAGGGTTGGTTTCTGGAGAATTGTCATTTTCTTCTTGGTCTGAATTGTTACCGTGGTTTCTCATGATGCTTGATGAGCTAATCCTCTGTCTGGGCAATTGTGGTATTCTTAGGACACAGATTCCACCTGTTACCACTAAGAGGAAGCAGGAGCAGTTTCTGGTCCCACCCTGTCTGTTGGAGGCTGTGGGAGTATTATGGGTGCTTGCCCCAGCCTGGGATGTGTTCAGGCGCTTGTGTGGAGTGTGCTTGGTGGGTGGGGCTTCCTTGCTTGACAGAGCTGGGGACACTTTTTGGCGCCTCAGGGGCTCTATGAACTCCCTCTCCCCACCAGGAAAGTGATCTCCAGTGGGTTAAAAGCTGCTGCTGCCTCTTCCCACAGCCGCCAGTACACATTCCCTCTTTAGGGGCTCAGCAAAGCACTCAGGTTCGCGAGGCCTGGGCTGTGTTTGCCCCAATGTGTAGATCTGCTGCAGTCTCTGCTTGAAGTCTGAGGAGCTGCTGTGCTTGGTGGGTGGGGCTTCCTCACTGAGACACAGGCTAGGGCCACTCCTTGGCTCTGCAGGGGCACAATGAACTTCTCCTCCTCACCAGGAAGGTGAACCCAAGTGGGCTCAATGCTGCCATGTCTTTTCCCACAGCTGCCCGGACACATTCCCTCTTTCAGGGCTCAGCAGCCCTATGAGTGCTTTCTTGGCTCTGGGGAGTGCTTGCCCTGGTGCGTAGATCTGTGTAGTCTCTGTTTACAGTCCGTGGGGCTGCTGTGCTTGGTGGGGAGGGCTTCCTTGCTAGGACCTTGGCTAGGGCCTCTCCTAGGCGGCACAGGGGCACAGTGGGCTCCCCACCATCAGGAGATCAAGAGCGATCCTGAGCGTGGGCAAGGGTTACCACCGCCTCCTCCTACAGTCGCCCCAGTGCGTGTTCCCACTTTTGGAGCACTTGTGCGCCAGGCTGGAAAACATTCGTGTGCATGCACAGGGCTACTGGGGGACAGCAGGGCATACTCACCTATCTCTGCCGCTTCCCGGGGAGCCACTCCATCCACTGTCAGCTGTATAGCTGCATGCGTCTCTCAGGCATCCTCTTGTGCTGTGTGGCCTTCCTCCATTGGTCAGTGAATGTCCATTTAGTTGTAGTTCAGAAGCGGGAGAGACAAAGGGAACGGCTCACTCTGCCATGTTGCTGACCAGGGTAGAGGATTTTGGAGAGGGAGAAACAGCTGCCTATTTCCACCGAAAATTACCTCTTAGCCTGACTGCAAGCATGTTGTCTGATCTGCCTAGTAAAGAATTGTTTAGCCACAGTAATGACAGAACTCAAAGTTAGATTATTTTATATGAAGAAAATAAGCTAATATTTCAAATACTTAGCACATTATAAAAATTACAAACTTTTTTTTGTTTAAACATTGGCACCTGAGCTAACATCTGTTCCCAATCTTCTTTTTTTTTTCTTATCTTCTTCCCAAAGCTTACCAGTACATAATCGTATACTCTAGTTGTACGACCTTCTAGTTGTGCTATGTGGAATGCCACCTCACTATGGCCTGATGAGCCATGCTAGGTCTGCGACCAGGATCTCAACTGGCGAAACTGTGGGCCGCTGCAGCAGAGTGCACGAACTTAACCACTCGGCCATGGGCTGGCCCCCCAAATTGCAAACTTTTAAAGGAACTTTACATTTACAACTGATATAACAAATATTAACAGCTGATTGTTTCAGTGCTTTTTTTGTTTAATATGGCTAGAGACTTTAAAGGAAAGATAGAATATTTTATATGTAACATATAACCAAACTATATAGTTCACATTCAAAATTGTACTTAGAAGTCAACAAACTTTAAGGCAGCTTAGTAATGGAAAATTGTAATGTAATGCTTCTAGGTGACCTTTGAAAACCCCAAGTCTTGTCACTCCGTGTTTAGGCCTCACTCAAAATAAATGGTTATTAAGGCCTTCTGGAGAGCTTTGCTCTCACTTCTTCAGCCTGATCAAGTGCTACTCAGGCCCTTACTCTCCTTTTCCCTGTAGTCACACTGGACTTCCTTCAGTTCCTTGAAATTCCTTGTTCACTTCTGCTTGGAGGCCTTTGTATGCTGTCTCTCTGTTTGGAATATTTTTGCTCCTGCCTTTGGCTGGCTGACTAGTACTCATGCTTTTTATCTCAGTTTAAGTAATCAGTTCATCAGAAAGTCTCCCACACTAGATTATAGAGCAGTTTCCACACCATTTCTGTTTGAATAATGTCTTTTTTCCTCATTAAGCTAAGCTCCTTGACAGGAGCAGTGTCTGTTAGTGCAGATTATTCATAAGATTTGCATATTTTAAATTTTGATGAATATTGCTAAAGTAGCTTCAAAATATGTTATATCACATTTTACTCTGTATGAGGGGAAACACTGTGTATGTTTCCTCACAATCTTACCTCATTACATGATATCAATTTTTTATAATTTTGCAAGAAAACTATTCTCATTTTAAAAACTGGAGTTATTTTTAGTGAGTTTGAATATCTTTTCAGACATTTATTGGCCAATTGTATTTCTTCTGTGTCTGCCCATTTTTCTATTGATTTGTAAGTACTCTCCATATATTAAGCATAGTGATTTTTTTGTCATGTAAGTTATAAATATTTTTTCATAACTTTGTCTATATACCAGATTGTTTCCCTGCCTCCAGTTTAAGTCCATTTTCTACCCTACGATCAGAATGTTCATTTAGTATCCTAGTCAGTTCTCTCGTCTCCTAGCCTTTGAACATGCTGTTTCTTCTGCCTAGAACAGTGTTCCAACTTTTTGAAAATTTCATTAATATTATAGAATATTGTGATTATTTGGGAACTACTGGTTCTAAAGATTCCCCTCCCTAACCCTATAAGCCTTCCATACTCATTAAATTGCTTATTTAATTTTCTCATCACCAGGTGGTACTCTTAGTCAAAGACCTTTAACACCATGTCTTCCCACCCCACCCTCCAGAATGGATTGTGGTGACGTTACACCTAGCACAGCGCTGCTATATGGTGTACTTTAGTAAACAAACTTTTATTAAATGGATCGTTAGTTGTGACTGCTATAGAATACTCTCCCATTGGAAAAGAGCAGGTGCTTTGTAATACTTATAGTCTATTCTGCTTCCTCTGGTTTCTTCACTGTATTTTAAATAATGAGATAATTGAACTTGATGAGCAAGGTGGAGTAACATGATCCTGTTCTTACAGGATTGCAAAGTTTGTCTGATCCTTCATGACTTTTTTAAATGCTTATTCATCTTTGTGTACTAAGTAAGCTAATGATAAGGAAATAAATCTAGAAAGTAATAAGAAATGTGAGGGTATAGATAGAGCTATTTTATAACTTTGTAATTTTACTTGTGTTCTTAAGAACTTCTATTCAGTGAATGGAAATTCATGTATATGCTAAGTAATTTGGGTTGAAATCAAACTCATGAGAATATATATAGTATTTACAGCATTCTCATTTGAAATGTCTGATCTATAGAAATGGAAATATTTTTATTTCTCTTACTGTTTTTATAGGAGGTTTGTAAAGTGAATGGAAGCATCAAGTATAATCACCCACTAAGAAAATGTGTTGACACAATACTTAAAAAGGTAATTAAATCATATTCTCATCTATTTTCTTTTGAAACATAAATTTATATAACATATTATAAAAGCATCAAAAAAGTATGAGAACAGGGGCTGGCCCTGTGGCCGAGTGGTTAAGTTCGCGCGCTCTGCTGCAGGTGGGCCAGTGTTTCGTTGGTTCGAATCCTGGGCGTGAACATGGCACTGCTCATCAAACCACGCTGAGGCAGCGTCCCACATGCCACAACTAGAAGGACCCACAACGAAGAATATACAACTATGTACTGGGGGGCTTTGGGGAGAAAAAGGAAAAAAATAAAATCTTTTAAAAAAAAAAAGTATGAGAACAGCATATGACTGAGGTCTTCCCAACTCCTTTCCGTTTTCATGGAAATATTAACTATAAACCAGTAGTAATTTGTACATAGAATTTGTTCTTTTGTTATTACAAATTTAACATTAATTGTTGGCAGTATTTTCCATTGAAATGTGGGTGTAGAGGTTATGTTAAGTAATATATAATGATTACCATGACACAGCGATGGAGATAGACCTTTAAAGTTTGTAAAAGTGTCATTGAGTGTGGCCGCTAAAGTCATATCTCCTGTAAGAAAACAAACTGGGGCCTCAATGATCTCTTTCAGTCAGCTTCCTACATGTCATTTTACAATACATTTTACGTTTCATGGAGTGAATGACATGAGATATTTAACACAGATATTCCATTAAGAAGCCATACAATTAAGGTATGCATTGGTATTGAATTAGGAGTATTTGTATTCTTCCAAAAGCAATTGTTTCCAGTGAGTTCCCCAATTGTCTTATATGGGACCAAAGAACCAGTGAACTGTTTCTTTTCCTATATTTTAAATCTATTGTATTGATTATTAACCAGTATTCCTTTTGGCTAAGGTGATATCATGAGAATCAGTTCTTGAATCATTTCTCTCACATTTGCTACCTTTTGAGACCTATTCAGGAAGGTTGACTTCCCCAAGTTCATGTGGGTAGTAAATGACTTAAAAAACAGTAGGGCAGATAACTCCCAATCATGTATCTGTTTCTCTGTACTATGGCTTTCAAAAATTCGACATCTTGGATTTTGATTCTTCATTATTTAGCTAGGAAAATAATTGACAGTTCAGGAAACTACCTAGAATAATTCTCTCAAATACTAGTTGCTTCATGTAGGTAAGCCCCCTTCCCTACCCATCCCCAGCTGGTGTATCTGAGCATAAAGATTAATTTTAATAGAGGTAAGAAGTAATCAAATATATCTTTTAAAGCATTTTCAAGAAAATGTCAGCAACTAAAAATCTAACTATTTAGAGATGCCAATAAAGGAAGAAGTGTTTTCAAGAAAATTAGAAGTGCGCAAGAATGGAAGATTTTTTTTTTTAAGATTTTATTTTTTTCCTTTTTCTCCCCAAAGCCCCCCAGTACGTAGTTGTATATTCTTCGTTGTGGGTCCTTCTAGTTGTGGCATGTGGGACGCTGCCTCAGCGTGGTTTGATGAGCAGTGCCATGTCCGCGCCCAGGATTCGAACTAACGAAACACTGGGCCACCTGCAGCAGAGCGCCCAAACTTAACCACTCGGCCACGGGGCCAGCCCCAGGAAGATTTTTAATATAAATAAAATTTTTATCTTTTTGCAAATAAGATTTTTAAAAATCTGCTTGTTCCTTTTAGTGCCCTACGGAGTATCAGGAAAAAATGGGTAGGAACATGGATGATTATGAAGATTTTGATGAAAAGCATAATACCTACCCAAGTGAAAAAAGTCTGGTAAAACTACATAAACAGGTAACTTTATTAATTATAGCTGTTTTACTTACTGATAATTCTAGTTAGATTTATAATTAATGCCCACAGAAAAAAGGAATTTTGAGTGAACATATATCTGAAACTTCCTTTGATCCTGTCCTTATCATTATTCTTTGAAGTGTTTTAACTTCATTTTCTCGATGAGTACTTTTGGCATTTTGGGAGGGAGAATTATTCACTGAGTGTAATTGTTAGACATATTATAGAATATTAACATCCTTGGCTCCACCCAGTAAATGCCACTAGCACTTTCCCAGTGTTGTGACAGCCAAAACATTCTCCCTAGTGGGGAATTGAACCATTATTGGAACAGAACACTGCCAGGTGTAACCCCTGTTCTCTTTTTTAGGTGATTTATTCAGTTCAGAGGCACCGTCGAACTCAAGTACAATGGCAAATTCTTTTGGAACAAGCATTTTATCTGGAAGATGTAGCAAAAAATGAAACTAGTGCTACTCATCAGTTTGTTCACACCTTTCAATCACCAGACCCAGAAAATAGATTTATCCAACATTTTTATAGTCCTACAGTTGGTATGTAATTTGATATAAATTTCAGAGTTTAATGATGATCATTTTTCTGAAGGAAAAAAGTATGTATATTTTCACCAATGCAGAGCTGAATTGTATTTGTATTATTTGACTTATACCATGTGGTAATATTATGTATCTGATACACTTCCCCCCCAAAAACTATTTTACTTGTCATATAATATATAATCTATCAGTTTTCACTGTTACTTCACAGATAACCATAATTCTCAACAAAAATATATGCCATACATCAAGCATATTTTGTAAACATAATATATACTTAAAATAATTAGAATTTTAAGCAGTTTTACATCACAAGCTTGGCTCTCTTCTTCAGTCTTGACATGAGTACTAAAATATTCTCCTAAGAAGTCCTCTTTGACTATTTACATTTATTAGTCTATTTACAGAACCTATACTCAATAGTCATAATTATTTTATTCCCCTTTATAATTATTTATGACACTGTCTTCAAATGTTATCAAATTTAGTGTGAAGAACTTAATGAAAATATGAAAGTGTCACAGTATTAAAATTTGTTTACTTTTTAATCAAATGGTTATGTTCAGTTGATTCTCTTTTTGCATGTGTGATCTTGAGTATGAAGATATTATGACCATAACAAACATCCCAGAAAACTTCTTCAGTCAAGATCTCTTCTAATTAAATGAAGGAATGATACATTTGTTTTCATTCATTCAGCAAATATTTGAGCATATATATACTATGTATTTTGGGGTGCTTGGTACATAGCGATGAATAAAAAAGACAAAAATTTCTGCCCTTGTGGAGTGAGAAAAACAGACGATTACACGTAAAGGTATAAATAAGATGCTGAGGAGGTAATTGGCTATGGAAATTGGATTTCAGGGGAGAAGTCTGGTCTGCAAATATAAATTAGGGTGTCATCAATGTCTAGATGTGCCATGGGTCAGGAGGGAATCAATAAAGAAGTGATTGGTGTAGAGAAGAGAGAAAGTCTAAGGACCAAGCCTGAGGCACTCCATAATTTAGACATCATGGTGATGAGGGCCAGAAGAAAAGATTAAAAAAGGAGTGACCAGTGAGATAGGAGGGAAACCAGGACAGTGAAGTGTTTTGAAGAAAAGGGTGTGTAAAGTACCTTTTCAAGTGTTGGAGATAGGTCGACTGTTATGAATACTAAGACTTAACCATTGGATTTCAGAGAAGAGAGGTGGGGGAGAGGGTAAAAAGGCCTGATTGGAGTTTAGGAGAAATGACAAGGAGAGCAGTTAGAGACAGAATAGAAAACTCTGGAAACATTTTCCTTGTAAAAGGGAATAGAGGAAAGAGGAGAAGGATGGTGGGTCAAGAGAAATTATAGCATGCAATTTGGGAATGATATCTTAGAAGAAATTTGATGAAGCAGAAGAGAATGGCTAGGACAACGTTCACAAGTAGGAGAGATGAAATGGGAAAATTGGGGAACAGTGAAGAGAATAGCCTTAGATAAGGCACAAATGTACCTAAGCAGGTAAGATGTAGTGGTGAGAACTAAGGGAGCTTCTCTTATGCTGGCTTCTATTTTCTCAGTGAAATGCTCAAGAGTTAAGTATAGGGGAAGAGATTTTGGAGGTTTGAGGAAAGAAGAGAAGATGCAAAATAGTTGCTTAGGAGGGTGGGCATGGGAGAAGATTGGTGAATTATAGTAGGCTAGCCGGTCAGTGCTCAGGGTTCACTTGAAGCTGGTGATGAAGAATTTAAAGTGAGATGAGTGAGCCAAGTTGTGTGTCTTACTTCTGCAATGTGCAGCTTCATGGGTGCAGGCTCAGAGTAGCCAGGGAGTTAGATCTCACCAGGGTATGGTTTAGCTTAGTAAGTAGAGGGGAGCAAGAGAGGGCAAAGGAATTGGGATGTTTGAGAGTGATTATCCTCAAAGACTATGGAATCTGAGCTAGGTAAAGAAAGCAGTAAGGACATCATGGTGTTAAGTGGCAATAAAAAGGTGGATTATTGGTCCAGGTAGAGTCAGTCAGTGGAGCTGGAATACTACATAAAGGTGTTGCTTGGAAACAGGGATTTTGTAATGGGATTATAAGGATGGGTTGGAGTTACTGGCAGTAAAAGGTTTAGGGATGACTATGGGAATGAGTAGTTAAGGTAAGATGGAGGATAAGAACATTAGAGGAGGGAAGTCAAGGAAGTGAAAGACCAGGTTATTGAAAGGAGGAGCACATATGTGGATATTGAAATCACCAGGAATTGGGCTGAGATGGGTTAAAAAGATTTAGAGTGAGCCAAGAGCTCAGTTCATCAATGAGTGAAGTGAAAATAGAGCCTTTTAAATTTTGTGAGCTTTCCTTTTTTTTTAAAACTTTTATTTTTACCTAAAGCCGAACTTAACAAAAAGTTGTTAGAAGAGCACGAAGAATTCCCATATACCCTTCTCCAAATGTTATCCTTTTTCTGTATTTATTTGCTTTATCTTTCTCTGTGTGTATATATTTTTCCTTAATCTTTTTAGAGTTGAATCCAGACTGTGATGCCTCTTTGTTTGTAAAGGTTTCAGTGTATATTTTCTAAAAATAAAAACATTTTCTCACATAACCAAATACAATGATCAAAATCAGGAAATTAACATCAATATAGTACTATTATCTGCAGGGCTTATTCAGATTTTGTTTATCGTCCCAATAATATTCTTTGTAAAATCTGCCAGATCAGGCATTGCAGTCAGTTATGTCTCCTTTCACCTGGAACAACTTCTCAGTCTCCATTTGTGTTTTATGACATTGAGGTTTTTGGAGAGTGTAAGCAAGTTTTTTATTGAGTGTCCCTGAACTTGAGTTTGATATTTCCTCATGATCAGAGGCAGGTTCTGCATTTTTGGCAGGACTATCACAGTGGTGATGCTGTGTTCTTCCCAGTGCATCATAGCAGGAGGCCCATAATGTCAGTTTGTCCCGTTAATGGTGATCATTTGCTTAGGATGGTGTCTGCCTGGTTCCTCCACTGTAAAATTACTATTTTTCTTTTTACAATTATGTATCTTGTATGGAGATATTTTGAGACAATGTAAATACCCTCTTACTCTTTTATGATTTTCCTAATCAGTTTTTTCTTTTATCTTCCAGAATGGTACTGGGAATGTCTTTTGCGACCATGGTTTTATAGGATACTTGCTGTGGTTTTGTCTATCTTCTCTGTGATTGTTGTGTGGTCAGAGTGCACATTCTTTAGCACTACACCTGTTTTATCCCTCTTTGCAGTCTTCATACAGCTGGCTGAAAAAACATACAATTATATCTATATTGAGGTCAGTTTATTTTATATCTGTTGTAAATATATATCAGCTCATAGTATAATCCTTAACTGTTGTATCTTTTCTCCACATATTTCTTCTAGTAATAATGAAAACAGTGATGTTTCCCAGTATTATTATTCACACTTCCAAAAATGAGCTTCATCAATTTATCCAGACTATAAAAACTCAGAACTGTATTTAAAGAAAGATGAAAAGGTGCAAAACAGTGCCAAATTCTTTTACAAGAATACTTTGATCCTGTTTATGCCAGTGAAGCAACGTAACTTATAGTCTTCATGTGAAGAGTTGCCAAGGGAATGGGAGAACGGGCTCACTTCAGGAGGTAGATTTGAAGCTTATGGATAGGATGTTGAGCTGGTTGAGATGTAGATTTTCTTCATAATTTCATTTTCTTAGATGGTTAAAAAATAAAGCTGTGTTTAAATTTTAGAATGTCAATAAATGTTAGCTGGAAATAAAGGATAATGCTTGTGATAGCATATAACATGCTAAAGTCCTTTAGTCTTAAAGTGGTTTTGTTTTGTTTTTTTCAGATTGCTTGCTTCCTTTCCATCTTCTTCCTAAGTATCTGTGTTTATTCTACTGTGTTCAGGATTCGTGTATTTAACTATTATTACTTGGCTTCACATCACCAGACTGATGCGTATAGCCTTCTTTTCAGTGGCATGTAAGTAGGATTGTGTTTGGAAACAAGGAAATTGTCTTTATTGCATGTATTCTTGTGGATCTCTCTTATTTTTTGTTGTTTATGGGTCTTCCACTAACGCCTGTATTTCTGTGAGCTAATCGATTAGATTTAAGTATTAATTAGATGTTTGTTGATTGCTAGCTAAATCCTGCTTGAAGTTTAAAGTTAAAATAGATATGCTAGGTTAGGAGGTAAAAGAAAGACATATTGAGCCTGGATTTACCAATTAGAGATTCAGTAATAGGTTAGTAAATAATAGGAACATTTGAGAGTTTAGAGACTAAGTCAGACCTAGAGAGTGTTGTGAGATTTAGTGGCCTTGAACTAAATTGTGGAGGACTAAGAAAACCAACAGGAATCATTTTTGTTAAGAGATTTAGTAAGTTTAGATAGATGGCTTCAGCTTGGGCTAAGTTGCACAATCTATTATTTCTCCATATTGTTAAATTATCAGGTATTTATAAAGGCTGGGCTTAGGGAAGTTTATAGAGAAATTAATGTCAATTAATATCTGAAGCATCTCTAAGACTTTTTTTTTTACCTTTTTTTCCAAATAATTATAGACTCACAGGAAGTTGCAAATATAATACAAAGAGTCCTACTAACCTGCACCCAGATTCCCGAATGGAGACGTTTTATATAGCTGTTGTACAATATCAAAACCAAGAATTTTACACTGATACATTACTGTTAACTAGGCTGCAAACCTTCTTTAGTTCTCGCCATTTTTTATTCTTTATTCATGTTGGGAAGGGCCTATGTAGATTCCTGTAACCACCACCACAATCAAAATACATAACAATCCTATCACCACAATAGAACTCCTCATATTATCTCTTTGTATTCATACTGTCCCTTCATTTTCCTCTCCCCCTATTCTCCAACTCTGTTGTTCTGTGAGGTCCTCTTTTGATCTGAACAAAACTGAACCCTAACAATTCTTTATACCTGTACTTGTCAGAGTGACATACTTTGATACAACTTAAGATCTTTTATGTACTGAGTACAGTTCACCTTAAGGATGTTACTGTTGCGTTGTGCTGCTGAGACAGATGGTAGTCTTGAAAGAGGCAGATAGAATGGCAGTCCACAAATTCTTGGGAGAAAGCAGTGGCAAACACTACCAAAACAGGCAGCCTGAGGCTGGAGTTTTGCCATGTAGGTGTTCATGTTTTTAAGGGGATTGTGATTAATGGGATTCTCAGAATGTCTCCCAATAAGTGAGGGCAGTTCATATTAAGAATTCAAAATATATGTAATACAAATAGGTGAAGTTACAATGATCTGAAATGTTCTTAATACATTTCAATATAATATACAGTATATTTTACTGCTTTCTTTTTTATATATTCTGTTTATAAATGCTTATTGCAGGTTATTTTGCCGTTTGACTCCTCCTTTATGTCTTAATTTCTTGGGTTTGACCCATATGGATTCATCCATTTCTCACCAGAATACACAGCCAACTGCTTATACATCTGTAAGTATGGTCTGAAAACAGAGTTTTTTAGATTCGTTATCTATATGAGATGTTATTATTATGAAATTTCTTTTAATGCTGACAGAAGAATTCTGTAGCGTTATTAGGATCTTTTTTTAATAAAAAGGTTTTTTAAGGGTTGTATGTGTAATTACTAATGACGGGATAAAAGTGATTTTGCTCTCTTTTATTATAAAAAAAATTTTTGGTTCACATAGATTGTCCAGCTGAGCAGTAACAGTAGACTTGATATATAATAATATTAGCTTTTATGTTTATGGTCTTAATGTGTATGATAATTGTCAATAATATTTGTAAAATATTAATTTTCTTTAGGTGAAAACTAAAATAAGCAAATTAAGATATAATTGATATAAAACACTGTATTAGTTTAAGGTATACAACATAATGATTTG
This sequence comes from Equus quagga, assembly GCF_021613505.1. Lineage (NCBI taxonomy): Eukaryota > Metazoa > Chordata > Mammalia > Perissodactyla > Equidae > Equus > Equus quagga. Next base: position 92,652,610 of record NC_060275.1, read on the forward strand.
ATTTGATATATGTATATGTTGTGAAATTACACAGTAAGTTTAATTAACACTTATCACCTCATGTAGCTGCAAATGTTTTTCTTCTTCTTATGAGAACTTAAAAATAAGTCTACAATTAGTGCTTTGTTTTTAGTTTTTTAAAAGTCCAAATTTATTGATATAACTGGTTATGGGCAAATTTTCTAGTGATGAAAAATATAGAACTGTGCTGATTTAACTTATTTTTTTCTTGCTTTTCAGATTATGGGTTCCATGAAAGTTTTGTCCTTTATTGCAGATGGATTCTATATATATTATCCTATGTTGGTGGTAATTCTCTGCATTGCTACTTATTTTAGGTAATAAACCTAACGTCAGTTATTTTTCCTCACATGTGTAGCCCTATCTGGATATCCTTTCTCCTTGAAGCTCTTTTAAATATTCATTGGTTGGGTTTTGTGGCTTTGGAGGAGCTGGGGATAAAGTGAGCAGGTCAGGTTCTCCCTCTGAAGGTATTTTTAAGAAAAGAGAGGTAGAGTTATTCTATTACAAATATTCAGGCTACAAAGTGATAGGATTAATTACGGAATGTTAACTCTTAAGTCCTGGCCTTCGACACTTAACAGCCAATGTAGTTTATAAGACACCCCCATGCCCAGCTCTGTCCAGTAGCATAAATTAGTCTTAAGGCTTTCCCCACTGCTGGGGTTGTAGATGCTTCAGACCATAGCCAGCACAGAGTGTCAGGTGAGGAGGAATTTATAATCAGGCAGTAGATGGAAGGCTGGAAAGTACACAGCCTACTCTTTTTATAGGATTAGAAAAAGTGGTAGAATCTTGGCAGCGGTAAGACTCAAAAGGAGTTAAAGGGCAGATGCACTTGGCTTCTAGCACCTTCTTCCCTACTTCCACATGTCAGATGCCCTGATCCTGTACTCTCTCTGCCCTTTTACTGCTTAAGTGGTCCATGATACACCAGAATTGCCGCTTTTTAAAAAATATTTTATTGATGTTAATCAATTTGCTTTTCTGATGAAAATGTTTCATCCAACCACTTTTCATTTAAATCTTTCAATACCATTATATAGTTATTACAAATAATATGTTTGTGCTAATATTAGGAGAGCGAGCCCTGGTGGTCTAGTGGTTAAGATTCTGTGTTCTCACCACCACAATCTAGGTTCATTTCCCTGTCAGGGAACCACAGTACCTGTCTGTCAGTTGTCATACTGTGTTAGCCTTATGTTGCTGTGATGCTGAAAGCTTTGCCATTGGTATTTAAATACCAGCAGGGTCACCCATAGTGGACAGGTTTCAGCAGAGCTTCTAGACTAAGACAGACTAGGAATAAGGACCTAGCCACCCACTTTTGGAAAAATTAGCCATGAAAACCCTATGAACAGCAGCGGAGCATTGTTTGATCTAGCGCTGAAAGATGAAAGGATGATGCACAGGCCCAGTTCTTCTGTGCTGTACATGGGGTCATTAGGAGTTGGAGTTCACTTGATGGCACTAACAACGAAAATGTTAGGATGTTGAGTAAAGAGACAAGTAGTTTTTGAAATAAATTCTCTGTTGAATTTTTTAAAACATTTATATTTTACCTTCTCATAAATAAAATAAAGGATTATAATTTAAAGTGTTAATATGAACTGAGGGTAAACCTGACATTTCAAGTTTTTTATGTAAAGTAGAAAAGACAGTAGGTTTATACTGTGAAAATGATGTATTAAAGGAAGAGTCCAATCATGCTTTGAATGTCCAAAACTAGGTTTTGATTATATGCTTATTCATTTTAAAAGTTTATAAAACTATTAATGGAACATTAAGAGCTTGTGATGTATGAATTATATCTTCTCATGTTAGTAGTTATGTAGGCAAGATTAGCATATCTTCTTACCTTATTTGATTGTTATATGGATCAAGTAATAGATGGGTGGCATAGTGCTTTGTCAACTATAAAATCTTGAACAAATATAAGAAATTATTATGTCTAAAAGGAAAGTTGTTAAACTTAAAAATAATTCATTAAACATATTTTAGAGTTAATTAGGGTAAACTTTGAGTAGCAATTTAAGGAAAAAAAGTCGTATTCTTGAATTTTCAAATTCTCTCTCTCAAAATAGATATGTTATTATAAAAATATATGAGGCAATGCTTTACTGACATTTCAATGATAACTTGCTTTATAGGTCCATTTTCTTTTGAAATGCTGCCATAATTAGTCTAACTAATTCCCATATTACTGGCAACACAGCCGTACCCAGAGGTGATATTCAGACTTAACTGCCTAGAGAGCCTATGGCTGGTTCCTGACACTTACAAAGCTAAGACCTTCCCAGAGGCAGTGATGTAGTTTGGGGCTTCTCATCCTGGCATATAGTGTTCCCACAAGGGGATGAAGTTGGTAAGGGAATATTTAAAGTCACAGAATTAGCATAACCATCTACATGACACCCCAATTTTACTCAATGGTAAGTCATATAAAACATTCCTTATATATTAAAACAGGCAGATATATTATGAAATAGCCAGATTTTTACACATTGCTAATGGAAAATGGAAAATCCTCACTGTCATTTAACCACTCTGCTGTTTGCCCTTCTTCCACACACACGCACTCCTTCCCCTTTTCTCCTTCTTCCTCTCTCCCCTTCACCGCATCAGTGTGTTCAGACTTCTGCCGTTAGAACAGAAGTACATCAGTGCAAAAGTTTGAGAACTAAGGTAACAAAAAGACATTGGTCTTTGTTTTGTCTTGGATTTAAATCCCAGCTCTAAAATGTATTAAATGATCTTTAGCAAAGTATTTAACCCCTCGGGCGTCTGTAGAATATTTATCTCTTAGAGTTAAAGTAAGAATTAATTAAAAGGGTGTCTGTAAATCGTCTGATGCATAGTAGGATCTTAACAAATATTAATCCTGCCTGTCCATCCATTTCTTCTTTCCTTGTGGGCCATATTTTCAGAGTACTCTTGTCCTGCACAACAATCAGGTTTAGAGTACATACCAAACAAGATAAAATGATAGCCCCCCAGATAAGATATAATAATCAATTCTGAGTTTATAATAAAAGATATTTAAATAGAATTGACTAGCTCTCAGGATAAAAAAAATTGAACATGAAAGTCAATTTGCATAATTAAGAATTTCTAAATCAATATTCAACGCTTGGAAATACTGGTTGTATATGCGCATTTTCAGTATTAAAATTACTGTTTGAAAATAAGAAAAGGATAAATTGCTTTTGTATTGCAGCCATTGTTTAGCATCCTGGTATAATAATTTTCTGAAGCTATGCTAATAGCCTGACTTAACTTGTCTCCATAAGAAATCTGGGTATGGTGCATACCCTAGCTGTGGAGTACTGGGTGTATAAACTTCTTAGAAAGAGAAATAAGTACTTTTTAAAGAAAGGCAAATGTAACTATGTAACTTGCCATGATAACTAATAATAAAACATAGGCTTTTGCGGGGCTGCAGGGAAGGGGTTGACAATACTGAAGAACAATTTATCTAAACATTTAAAATGTAAAATAACACCGGTCTTTTTTTTTTTAAATTTTCATAATAATTTACATCATTGTGAAATTTCAGTTGTACATTATGTCTTGTCTGTCACCACATAAGTGCTCCCCTTCATCCCCTGTGCCCATCCCCCACCCCTTTCCCCTGGTAACCACTGAACAGTTTTCTTTGTCCATGTATTTGTTCATATTCCACATATGAGTGAAATCATCTGGTGTTTGTCTTTCTCATCTGGCTTATTTTGCCTAGCATAGTATCCTCCAGGTCCATCCATGTTGTTGCAAATGGGATGACTTCGTCTTTTTATGGCTGAGTGGATTCCATTATATATATACACTACATCTTCTTTATCCAATCATTGGTCAGGAGGCACGTGGATTGTTTCCATGTCTTGGCTATTGTGAATAGTGCTGCAATGAACATAGGGGTGCATATGTTACTTTGGATGGCTGATTTCAAGTTGTTTGGGTAGATACCCAGTACTGGGATAGCTGGGTCATATGGTAGTTCTATTTTCAGTTTTTTGAGGAATCTCTACACTGTTTTGCATAGCGGCTGCACCAGTTTGCATTCCCACCAGCAGTGTATGAGAGTTCCCTTCTCTCCATACCCTCTCCATCATTTGTTATTTTCATCTTAGTGATTGTAGCCATTTTAACAGGTATAAGATGGTATCTTAGTGTAGTTTTGATTTGTATTTCCCTGATGGTTAACACTTGTCTTTTTGAAAATCTACTTTATTAGTTTGGGAACTCGTTGTTTGAATCTACTTGGCTTCCAGCAGTTCATGGGAGATAATGATATGACATCAGACTTAGTTGATGAAGGAAAGGAATTAATTAGACGAGGTAAGATTTGTCTTTTAAAATAAATGAAAGGAGAGTACTAAGACTCAAAATACAAAATTAATGTTTATATAGTTTGTAATTTTTAATTTATCTTAAATTATAAATTCATGTTTTTTAGCTAAAAATCTACATACACCCTTCATAGAAAAAATAATTTGGAAACAAACGATTGTTTCATCTGTCTTTAAGAAATTCTGCAGCAGTAATTATTAGTGTGTCTGTAACTAATTAATGCCCTTGTGTGTGTTGGAGTCATGTTTGCCTTGAAATAGATTTGCCAAGTTCAGTACAACTATAAAACACTTTCATTTAAAGAACCGTCAGTTCAGTACTGCATAGGAAATCATTCAAGCCAAGGCTGGTTTTTAGAATGTGATAATCATTAACAACCTGTTAGAATACATGGCACCCTACTAGAATCTAATCTCAAAACTGAATGTATCTAATTTCCTGATGTTCAAGTGATGGTAGGATAGGGGAAAAAGAAAAACAAAAGTTGAGTTTTGGGACCTTGGTTCTTAGATATTCTCCCTACCTGGGTCTGGGCCTTTTGTGTGGTCGTAAATGTAAGCCAAAATGTCTTGTGGCTCCAAAATAAACTTGTGTGGCCTTCTCGTGCTCTCGCGGGAAGGTGGTGTCTAGCTGATGGAACAGGTCTGCCCCTTTTTGCATCAGACCTTCTCTAGACCGTCATATCCAGTGCTGGGTAGGATTTGCCAGAGTAAGACTGATAGGAGGTATTTAGAGAAGGACAGTCAGAATTATGAGTCTGTAGAGCATATCTTATGGGAAAAACCACTGAGCATATAGCCTAAAGAAAATAAGGGGGAAGACTTTTATGCAGAAGGAAGAGAAGTATGAACTTAATTTAGAAAATTAGACATAAGGAATAGAGAAGTTACAAAGAAACAAATTTCAAGTTATCATGAGGAACTTTTTCCTCACTAAAACTATTAGACAGAGCCTGAAGGCCGTCTCCAAGAAAAGTAAAGAAGGTGTTCTTTGTGGAGTTAGGAGACCTCTAAGGTCCTTTCCAACAATAACCTATTACCTTTGACTTTGTAGTAATTTAAAGGAAATTGGTCACATAGCCTGATACCTTTACTTCAGTTACTCTGCATCTAATTAAACCATGTTATACCAAATTTGAGACCACTTTTCTGTCTCTAGAGAAGAGAAAAAGGCAAAGGCAAGAAGAAGGTGAAAATCGAAGAAGAGTAAGTATAGTATTTGTTAAATTGCTGTAACCTAAACCTTAATGTGAAATATCATAAGAATCTTACTGATTTAGAATAATTGGCTAAAGATCAAAGAACATTGGGAAAATGACATAGGACATATTTTTAAAGAAGGATAGTTTTACTGCTTTTAGACGTACGTGCTAGGTGTCCTGTTCTAAAAAGCCATTAGTGATAAATTACTTTGTATCCAAAATCTAGCAGTTTCTTGCCTAAGGTAGGTGCTCAGTAAATATTTGTTGAGTGAATAAATTCATGCAATCTTGCTTTTAAAATAGTTTTGATTGCTTTAAAATTGTTTTGCTTTTTTTGTAACATGACATTAATTGTATTGTTCTTCAATTTTTCTTCAGTCTTCTATTTGCTGAGGCAAACTAACCTCCTCCTAGAGAGTAATAAGGCAAAAAGTTAGAAAAATCTAGTCAAAATTACCACAGGTTTTCAATACCTGGGTGTGTCTGTACTGGAAACATGAAGACTTAGAAGAGACATGATAGCTGTCTTCATATATTTTAGTGTGTGTCTTGTAAAGGGAGACTTGTTCTTTATTTCAGAAGGCATGACTAGGACCAAAGAGTGGAGGTTACTGCAGGTAGATTTCACTTCTCTATGAAAATTTCTAACTTCCACAGCTTAGCAAAACTGCAGTGGGCTGCTCACATCTAGAAATTTCCATTTCGTCTAGTAAGAGAACCAAAAGGCATCTGGCTATTTTAGAATGAAACCCTGTACTGCATGGGAGGTTGAATTAGGTGACTTCTAATGTTCCTTTCAATTCTAAGTATTTAATGAGTAGAGTCCCAGTTAATGTGGTTTTACTGCACTTAAGACTATGCACAATTTCATCTGAGACATTATCTAATTAGGTTGGTATACAGCTTTAATTTTGCTATTGAAAATGACTTTTCAGGTCTATGATATCTGTAGTTTATTTGGGTGGAAGAAAATTTTGTTAAAATTTCATTAATTAGTATGAGTTCTTGTAACTTTTACGTGGTCGAGTTAAGCTTATTGTAGTTGTAATATTGTTTTGACATTTTAAATAGAAGAACTGGATAACTTAAAATAATCATGGCTAGCAAAAACGTCTATAAATGTGTTCATTTGTACAAGTTTAGAGACTGTATTAAAATCATGTAGAGATAAGAAAAATTACTGACGATTTTTGAAGGCACTATGCTAATTATGCTAACTATCTGATCAATTTATGATGAAAAAATTAAATTATAATCTGTTGACAATGATGAATTTCTGTCTGTGAGTTCTTTTGTTATATATTCTTTTATATTTCTTTCCTAGGAGTGGAAAGAACGCTATGGACACAATAGAGAAGATTCTACTAGAAACAGAAATGTTCATATTGATGCAAAAGAGTCAAACTTCTCAGATATTAGTGCCAACCGCTGTAAGTAGTTTATCTACTAGTTCTCTTAGAAATTTTCTTCTTGGGCTTGCTTAAATAGAGACTGGGAATTAGGCTACCCATCCAGAAATGCCTTTATAGACTATAAACGTGGCTCTGCAGTGACTTTCCTATCTCATCTCCCAGTGTATAGAAGGAAGAGGAAACTCAAATATGCATTCTGGTAGGAGAAGGAGAAACTGGGACAACAAATGAATAGATGAATTCTACTACCCTAAACAATATCAGTCCTTATCCCGGGCATGTTCTAGGCAGGTGCCTCTTTCTATTTACCTAGGGGTTTTTGGTTTTTTTTTTCACTTTTCTAGAAGTAGATGTAGGCTATCTGTCCCACATCTATCAAGTATATCCCAGGGATACAGAGAAGATAAATTTTCTGTCCTTGGGATGCTCATAATTTAGTGAGGGCCTGATACCAGGCAGAAGACATTTGCCAGTGTGTTGGGTTAGGAAACCTCCCCACATCCTTGGCCCTGCCATATGTCCCTGAGGAGGTGGCAAGAAACCTATTTTTGCCCAGGACCCTGCACTGAGTAGAATGTAGAGGTTGTTTGTCTTTGGGGGAGATGTAGGAATGCTAAGAGAGTAGAAGGGTGCACACCTGACCTGAGGGAACTCAGCTCAGGGGATGGAAAAAAGAGTTCTTTATTGCAAAAGGATTTCTGTGATAAAGAAATACTTGAGTATTTAGGAATGAATAGTACTCAGCCAAGTGCAGGTGTTTTCGGCAGAAGGAAGAATGAGTGATGTGAGAGAACCTTTAGGGAAATGCGAGTTTTTCTCTGTATAAGGAGGCTAATAAGAGGGGAGACTACAGAGGTAGTTGGGAAACAGATATTATTGTGCTCAGAAGTTTAGATTTTATCCCGAAGATTCCAATCTGGAAAGCAGCATGCTCAGCTTTTTGTTTAGAAAGATAAATTTGATGACAACATAAAGTATGATTTCTAGGGAAATGAGACTCAGCAACCACTTTAATGTCTATATTGGTAATGCAGTCAAGAATGATGACACCTCAAATAAGCAATGATCCTCGAAAGGAAGAGGAAAGCATGTGTTTGAAAGAAATTTAGGGTAGAAGAAATAGCAGAGAGCTAAAGTTTTAGTTAAAGCTGTGAAATAGAGGAAGTATTCTACAGAGAGATTTGGAAGCTTGCTTACCGTGGAATAAGAGTTAACAGAGTGGAAAGATCTGGAGAATGGAAGAATGGTTAAGAGAAGAGGAAACACAAAACCTTAGGAAGATGAGTTAGAGAGAACCTAGCGTATGGTAGGCAACCAATATTTGCTGAATGAATGAGAGAAAAGATGAACGGCAGAGTCCAAGAAGGCAAAAATGTGAGATGTTAAGTTTTCAAAAAGAGCTATATCATAAAGTTCTTTTGAAACTATTGGACTGCTCAAAACAACATTATGAAAATTTATGTTGTTGATGAAGAAAACCCTGCCCATGTAGAAAAGGGCGAGTTAGTCCTCTAGATCTGTACTGACCAGGATGGTAGCCATTAGCTGCTTGTGGCTGTTGAGCATTTGCAGTGTGGCTGGTGCCTCGTGTTGAAATGATAATATTTTGGATATATTGGGTTATATTAAATATGTTAAAATTAATTTCACCTATTTCTTTTTACTTTTTAATGTAGCTTTTTTTTTTTTAATGAGGCTTATATTTTATTTCTGTTAGACATTGCTGCCTTAAACTCTTGCCTTATGGGAAAAAGATTCACATTTTTCTTGAGGAGCTTGAGTTGATTACACCTTAAAGAAAATCTTAGCCAAGAAATGAGATGTAGCAGCCCCTAGATTCACTGTGGAACCATCTGAAACTTGATTTGATAATGAACAGTTTCACTGTTATGATACCATAGTTAAATATTAATTCTGCTTCATATTATTTAAATCTTTGCTCTATAGCTGCTTCTCAGCTTAGACTAGCAACAAGGGAGAACTTTTACTTGTTATTTTCAATCATACCATTTATCATTTTAATCTAATTTTTAAGCAACCGGGTAGTTATCTTAATATTTTCTTCACAATCAAAATTCAAATCCTGAATAATCTCGATTTTTCTTTCTGTGAGTCCATAGACTGTGACCCATAAAGACAATAGAAAAGTAGCCATAATTTTTTTTCTTCTTTTGCAGCAGCAACCAAATATACCAGGGCTAATAATAGGACTGAAAGGGACCGAATAGAACTCCTCCAAGATGCAGAACCTTTGGATTTTAATGCAGCAGCATTCACCGATGATCCTCTTGAATCTGAATCAGGAAGGTAAATGCCAGCTGTGTCATTGTGGCTCTAGCATTCCTCTGAAATTTTAATAACATACTGACATGACTACATAAGTGAACATAAGGAAAATGTTATCTTTACTAGTAAAAAACATATTAATCAACCTTTGCTACCTTTTTGTATCTTCTAATGCTTTTATATTTTACAAATTGTAGCAGCCAGTGGTGGTAATTGAAATTGATATCTTTATAAACGATTAGTGATATTATAAATAAGAAAGAAGAATTGAAATCAGTAATAAGAATCTTAACAATCTTTGTATGCCTATTCCTGACAATCCCATATATGACATTTATCATATTTGGCAACAGCTACATGGCTATGACTGGGTGTCAGACACTATTCTAAGCACTTTAACAATGATATTGTATTTTATGGTTGTAAATCCAATGGGATTTGAGTCCACAGAAGCTCAGTAACTTATCTAGAATCACACAACTTGTAAACAACAAGTCAGGCATTCAAACCCTAGGACTCTGGCTACAGAATCTGTGCTTTTAGCCACTGTTCTATGTGGAAATGATTAAACAAAAGAAAAATATCATATGCATGAAGATATTTGCTGTACTATTGCCTGTGAATAGAAAAAAAGCTAGAATATTTTATTTATATTCAACAACCAAGAGTGGATCTCTTAAGTTCCATCCTGTGTATCATTTCTTTATCTACTTTTCAGGTACCAGCCTGGTGGACGATACCTCTCGATGTCTCACTGCAGAATATTTGATGATGTTTAATGTCTGAAAGAATTTATAGAATAACCGAGATCAACACATCAGTTCAGTCTTTATGAACATCTCTATGTCCTAGTGTTTACACTTTGCTCTCAGTGAAAAGTGTCAGGATGAAAAAGGCACTGAAAATTAATCACGTCTTAGTAATAGTTTATTGTTCGTTAAATAAGGTATCACCTTTTCTAATAGGATTTATTACATACCATTCCTGAAGTGTCTGCCTTAGAGTGGAAGGATTTAATTCATGATAAAGATCCGAATTATATGTTGAGAACATATAATTCAGTTTGTTTCAGATTAATTTTTTTCAGGAAAGTTGTTTTAAAGGTCCAAGGAAGCCATAAGTCATACCTAAATAATATTATACAGTTTTGTTATTGTGATTCACGTTTTTGTTGTTTCTAAAGAATATGTTAATCCTGTATTTCCCAAAGAAATGGAGACCTCAAATAATAACCCTATTTACAAAACCTATGTCTTAAAACAAGGCTTACTTACCAGATGTAACTGAATGTAAGAAAGCTCTTTTTCAACTCTGTATGCAAATTAGTGAGGTTTTTGCATGTATAATTAAGATTCTACTTCAACTGACTGTTAGTGTCTTTAGCATGTGTATTAAAATTGGGTGATGTGTTATTCTTTCAGTCTTGGGTAGTAACTGGAAGTTGTTTTATGCTTTCGGTATTGCTTTGTAAAAGATTTTCATTTCAGAGAGAAATGTTCACCTTTATTATTTGTCATATTGATTTAAGTGATCATTCTATTCAAGGAGAATCCTAAGCATTAGTGGTAAACAGTGGGGGTTTTTTTTAGTAGTCACAGTCCCACAAAATTCTCTAATTTTTAAAGGTGCCTATTTATGCCTTTTGAAAAAGAACATCTGGTTATTCAAAGGTAAAAAGTAAATCCATTTACTGTATTACTAACACTTAAATTGTGGTTTATAGAAAACAGAACACTATATTAGAATGGAAATGTATAATAACTTGTTGGTTAGACATGCTAATTACTTTAAATTGATTTTTTTAACCTTTGTGTTTAAGCCAAAGTTAGGTATTATATTTTAAGTCATCAGTATTTTATTGCACAGTGAATATATTTGAGCACAGCATGCTTGCAGAGAGTTTTTTGTGTCCCTGAAATGTTTGCAACTCTTAGAGAATCTATGCTATGGGTTCATCCAATAATGACTATACTTAAGCTTGCCCATGACAGTCTCACTTTAACATCTGTTATCCTGTGTAATTTTTAATAATGCTCACTTTCATTCTTAAATATCCCAGTTGAAGATGAATTATATCATCACCCTAATAATATAATTATATGTTTCTTGAAGGTAATGTTTCCCTGAATCATAATTTTAAATTTTTCATTTTTCTCTTTACTTAGTGTTGTCATGTAAAATTTTTAAAGACACAGTTCTCTGCAGATACTAAAAGGAATAGTGTATCATCCTAATTATCTAATTTTCTTCACTTTTTATGATCTTTGAGATTAGATCTCCTTTAAAATAATTATCAAAGGATAAATTTTACTCTCAATTGAAGGTCATGTAGACTGGCCATTTGAGGACACACACACACACACAGACATGTACACATACACACACACAGCCACAGCCTTTTATAGCCTTTTATTGTGAAGTGTGGTTAGAGAGCAAAAGGCCAGGAGTAGAGGTAATTTAATACAGTTTGTAATTTCATGATTGACCATCAAATACCTTGGGCAAATCATGTAACCTTTCAGTGCCTCAGTTTGTTTGTTTGTGAAATGAAGATGATACTTGCTATTTACCTACTGATCTACCTCACAAAGCTGTTGTGAGGATTTTGAGTTGATGTTTATATACTGGACTTTAAAAAGACAAAAGAAGTTGTTAGCTACGCTGTTTGCCTAGCGATAGCTGAAGGTGTTGGATGGGGAAACGATCACCCCAGAAAGGGGTCAGGTTTCTTATTATTACAGAGAAGCTTACAAGTCCCCAGTGCAAAAACTCTTTTTGGAGTAATTTATCAAAAGTCCTGTACAAATAGTATTGTTTTATTGTTTAGTCTTTGGGTTTACTTTGGAATATTTTCCTAAAGTATAATGTTGTTTCTCATCAGTTTTGTCATGAAACTCAGATTCTCTTGTAGAAGTAGAAGCAGAAAAAGAGAAGAAATTATCTAATTACTTTTATGGCTTGTAATATCCTAAGATAAATTGATAGGAATGTGTAAGGAATATACTACTTTCCTTTATTATTAAAATTTTTATGATTATAATTGAAGTATATCTAATAGTTCACAAACAATATAGATCCCTTTATGACTTTTGAGTTATTTCCAAAATAATTTTTGGTTGTTTAAGTGATCTGGAGTATTCAGCTTTTTAAGCAGAATTTATCTTACAGGATTTTATACACGATCATATAGGAAGGTCACCTGGCTAGGTAAATTTGAGTTCAGAAGGTAATAATTTAATCCCTGAAGACTAAGGTTATTGCTGGGAACTAAGTTAATATTTGTTAAGCCACTTTGTGTAGAAAACTGTAGTAAGAACAAAAGGTTTCTGTTTTGAGAAGTTTGTTAAAATGTAATGACACCTACTGCAAAACAGTACTACTGAATTCATACACTTCACGTGCAAAGTACATTTCTTGAAGAATTAGTTCTAGCAATTACCTTTTGATGTCTTTCTTACATAATAATAAATATATGATTAAATTTTCTAAATTAGTTTTTAAAATAATTAAGATATTCAGTAAGCCAGTAATTCACAATAACCATTACAAGAAGTAATAATAATCTATTAATTTCATGAATCACCTATAAGTTGCTAATTAACCTTTGTTATTACATCAATAATTTGTTACTATCAATAGAGCATTTCTATAAAAATAATTATTAAAATAGGAAATAAAGTATAAGCCTTATTAGAATTTGCTCTCTTACCAAGTGAATACAAGGGCTTTGGAATAATTTCATTACACAAGTGGCCCTCATTTCACAAGAGTGGTAAGAGCTAAATCAAAACATTCAAGAGTTTTCCATCTATAAAGAATAGATCAGAGAATGACAATCCAAACCTTCAAAAAGAAATGCTGCCAATTGATTTGTTTTTGGACTCTACTATTTGATTTGATGATCAGTTCTTAAATTTACGCTGATTATGTACCCAAATGAAATTAAATATGGATAGGAAAGTCAATGTGTTTTAAGTATATTTCAACATATTAATGAAGGAATTTCATTTATGTATAATGACAAACCTCATTTTTCATACCTTTAATAGATTTAGGAAATGTTCTTTATGGTGTGTTGATTACCATTTTAAAGGAAAAATAAACTCTCCATAATTATAATTCACACTGTTCAGTGATGTGAGTTTTGTACTTGTGATTTGAGTGGACCGTGCCTGAAAATCACAAGGATAAGGATGCGATTGGCCTTCTGTACCTACGGGCTCCACATCCTCAGATTCAACCAACCGCGGGGTAAAACCCCATGGAGCAGAGGGCTGACTGAAGGTACTTGAGCATCCACAGATTTTGGTATCCACGGGATGTCCTGGAACCAGTCCCCTGCGGATACCAAGGGACGACTGTATTTGCACTAGGAGGCAAAAAATGTCCCTGAAAAATCTTAACATACTTGAACCTCCAAAGTGTAATGGATTGTATTGTATTAAATTCTAAATGTTAAGATGCAAATGGATTTAGAGTTTTATCTTTCCTTTCTTCCTCCTTTTCTCATTCGTTTTAACTTTCCTTCCTTTCTGAGATGTCTCTTTATAATATGACTTTTAATGCGCTGACAGATTTTCCTTGTTTTGTGTACACAGTTGTTTTTGATGATCAGTACACTCAACAGGATCTAGTTCTGCCTACAAATCCCACTACTTGAATAGCAGCATTGCACCTAAAGTAGTAAAACAGATTTTGCTAGACAGCTAAGCAACATCTAAATGTAAATGTGATGTATGCGGGCTCAATGTATTGGAGGGCACTTCAGTAAAATAAGTTTTTGTCAGTATAGTGTTTTGGCATATAAATTTCCCAAAACAGTGATTGCTAAAAAAAGCAAACAAAACATTAAGAACCTTGAGACCTCTTTTTATGAAAAGGAATTCATAAATAATATGCATCATTGTCAAAGTTTTCATTAGGAGAGGTGGGAACAATATAAGAGGGTTACAGGAGGCCTTCTAAAATATGAATTCCCTCTGTGTAAGGTACTTCTTTCTAACGCAGTGACTTTTTCCTGCTCAGTGACCTGGAAGACCAGGTAGTATCATCCCCTGTCCCAACTCCTAGAGACTAGGCCCTGTGCACCATCTCCCCCAGCAAAGCAGGCATTAGCCCTGCCCCATTCCCAACCCCACTGCAGTGGGAACATGCCCTCACTTCTAATTCCTTTCATGTTGACCCTGGTTTTCCTAAAATTTTATTTCCATTTTCAAAAGATATGTCCATTGAAGTTGGTTGAAGCCTTGCTATAATTTTTAATTTATTAATAAAGCAAGAATATTGGCATGTTCCTCTTCTTATTGATATCCTAAAAGACATTTGTTTTTAACACTCTCCCTGGGGAGAATAACTTTTTCGCTCTGAAATTCTTTTCTTTTGTGGTTATCTTGATTTCAAATCATTTTGTAAAAGGAGATTTTTACTGTACTTAGTGCAAAAGAGTAGCTTACTATGGCAGACATATGTAGGGTAAAGTCATAATTTATTAATCTGACTGTACAACACTGTTTTGAGTTGATATTATTGACCTAAATCTTGTCAACCTAGGCACTTAGAGATGTACATCTCGAAGGAATGCTGGCTGACATCTTCCCTACTTAGTACATCTAGTTGTAGGGGAGAGACTGTGTATTTATTTTTTTTTTAAGTAATCCAATGGATTTGGTTTTGTCCATATTTTGAAAACAACTTGAAGGATTTTTCTCATTTTAGAAGGTAGAGAACTTGTAGACCTGTCTTTTAAATTCCTGTAATCTAATATATATTTATAAATTATAGCATTGAAAAAAGAGCTCTAATGATGATGTTACTTCCTGGTATTTAATTTTTATAAAATGTTTTTGTAAGTAACTAATTGTAGTATTGCTTTTAGGTGATTTAAAAATCTTTCTCAAATAAGTTCTGCCCAGAACATATTTCCTTAGGGCAATATTCTAAAGTTCAGCAGCCCAGTGTGAATTTGAAATACTCCTACATCTCTTCACTATCTTTTTATATATACCAGTACCCAAGCAAAGTATACCAAAAGCCTAATTTCTGTGTTGCATTAATAAAGTACTTGTTATTTATCTAATTCAGTGGATTACGTGAAATAGAAGATCAGTCTTTTCAAATGTACATCTGATCATAATTTTTCAAAATGTTCATTTTTGGTGCATGATGCCAAATTTATCTTTAATAATCCATTATGACCTGATATGTAATGACAAATGTTTTCCTATCTGACCAATGGGTTGTAGATTTACTATTTTTCTCTGCAGATTCTCACTACATTTTCAAATATATATTTGGAAAAAGCTGCAAAGTGCTACCTATAAGTAAGTTAGCATCTTTGGCCTTATCTAGGCATAATGTTCTCTCAGTTTGGTTTTGACAAACTCATGGATTTGCAATTGCTTTGTAGTATTTTTAACTTATTGTGATGTAATGAATTTTTGGAATGTTTACTTGATTAGCTGTTAAAATATAGGAAATTATGTAGCTTTGCATGAAATAAAGTACATTTATATAAGTTATTAAGAATTTTGCTGATTATTTATTTCATAATACCATCTTTGAGATTAAACAGACATTTTTTGTTCCTTACAAATTTATTAACAGATGCTACAGAAGAAATGTTTTAAGATAAATAATTAAATACATGTACTTTAGGTTCCACATTACTTTATCCTGTGTTTATAATTAAAATAATAAATTGTTATAAAAATTGAGCAGAAATCAATAAAATTGAAAACAGGAAAAAAAAGTCAATGAAACCAAAAGCCAGGTGTTTGAAAAGATCAGTAAAATTGATGAAACCCTAGCCAGCCTGGCCAAGAAAACAGAGTTACTTTTCTATATACCAAAAAGAACAATTGGAATTTGAAATTTAAAAAACCATTTCCATTAATCCTAAGGCAATAAGACAAGAAAAGGAAATAAATACAGATTAAGAAGGAAGAAATAAAACTGTCTTGTAGAAAATCCAAAAGAGTTGACCAAAAAACCTAGAACTGATAAGTGTTTATGGCAAGGTTGCAGGATACAAGGTTAATATAGAAAAGTCAATCATTTTCCCATATACCAGCAATAGACAAGTGGAATTTGAAGTTAAAAACACAATACCATTTACCTTAGCACCCCCAAAAATGAAATACTTACATATGAATCTAAGAAAATATACATAAGATCTACATGAGGAAAACTACAAAACTGATGAAAGAAATCAAAGAAATAAATGGAGAGAGATTCCACATTCAAGGATAGGAAGATTCAATATTGTCAAGGTGTCAATTCTTCCCAACTTGATCTATAGATTCAATGCAATCTCAATCAAAACCCCAATAAGATACTTTGTGGATATAACAAATTGATTCTAAAGTTTATATGGAGAGGCAAAAGATCCAGAAGAGTCAATACAATATAGAAATAGAAAAAGAAAAAAAGTTGGAGGGCTGACACTACCCAACTTTAAGACATACTATAAAGCTACAGTAGTAAAGACATTGCAGAATTGAATAGACAAATAGGTGAAATAGGTAAAAGAATAGACAAATAGATCAAAGGAACAGAATAGAGAGCCCAGAAATAGACCCACATAAATGTAGTCAATTGATCTTTGACACAGGAACAAAGTCAATTCAATGAAGAAAGGATAGTCTTTTTGAAAAATGGTACTAGAATAACTGGACAACCACATAGAAAAAGGTGAGTCTAGACATTGACTTTACACCTTTCACAAAAATTAACTCAAAATGGATCATAAACCAAACATTATAACACAAAACTATAAAACTTCTAGAAGATATCATAGGATAAAACAGGTGACCTTGGGCTTGGCAGTGAGTACATTTATCACACAAAAATGTGTGTATATATGCACCAAGAGACTTGTACAAGAATATTCATAATAGCCTCAACCATAATTCAATTGACAGAATGAATTTATCCAACATGATGGATATATACATGAATAAGTAAATAAAAATGAATTCATTACAGCTATGCAACAACATGGATGAAACTTACATAATGTGGATCAAAAGCAAGATATGAAAAAATAGTATGATTCTACCTGTGTAAAGTTCAAAAACAGGCAAAACTAAATTGTAGAGCTGAAAGATGAAAGTATTAAAACCATCCAAAAAAATCAAGGAAGAGATTACCGTACATGTCAGGCTACTGCTTACGTCTGAGGAGAAAGAGATTAATGATTGGGATGGAGCACAAGAGAAGCTTCTAGATTGCTGCCTGTGTTCTCTTTCTTGACTTGGGTGGTGGTTTTACAGTTTTGTAATAAACTGCTGAGTAGTACATGCTTTTATGTGTGCTTTACTATATGTACATTTTATTTCATAATAAAGTTAAAATATATGAAGAGAATTAAATTACATAACTCACTATATAAGTTGGGAGTGGAGGAAACTGCATTATAGTGTTCTTAGGTCATGGTAATATCCAGGAGGAGTAAAGATAGTGCTTAAGCTAGACTGTTAAGGATGCATGCTATAATCTCTTTGGTAATTACTAAGAGAATAGAAATCAGATATAGCTTCAAATAGAGGAAACACAGAATGATTAAAAAAAACAAACAAACAATTCAAAACAGCGAAAGAATAAAAACAGCCAAATTTTAGTAAATTTAAAGTTGGACAAACTATAAAGAAAGTCATGTGAAGTGATTTAAGCCAGGTGGTGCTTCTGGGGGGAGGGACGCTCAGGGGCATCACTGCTCAAAGAGGCTTTGGGTTACTAGAGCAATGTTTTGTTTCTTCACTTGGGTGTGTTTTTACAAGCCTGTTTATACTTATTAACCAATCTATACATTTAAATTTTATGCACTTTTCTGAAAGTATCTTTATTTCAAAATGTAAAAGGTTTCTGAAAAGTCAATTTCTGTAAATCACATTAATAGTTTAAAAGAGTAAAAGCACATGATCATCTCAAAAATATGCAGAAAAGTTTGATAAAATGCAACATTTGTTTATATTTTTTAAAAGTTCTATTTTTTTAAAAACTGGCATTCTTTTTTATCTGATAAAGGATATGTATCTATGTGTGTGTGTGTGTGTGTATAGCAAGAACCCAAATCTATTGCAAATACCATTTTAATGCTACAAGCTTTTCCTTTGAGATCGAGAACAAGCCAAGGTTGCCTACTATCACCACTTCTATTCAATACTGTATGTTCCATAATAGTAAGACAAGAAAAGAGAAATAAAAGGCCTAAAGACAAGAAAAGAGGAAAAAAGCTTTTATTTATTATGACATGGTTATGTATGCGGAAGATCCAAGAATACACCAATTATTAGAATTGATAAGAAAGTGGCATCTCTTAATATGATGTTTGGGACCCCCAAACACTGCTTAAGTCAGAGACCCCCAGTAAACCTGAACCTCAGGTCACATTTGTTAAAAAAAATTTTAAAAGGGGTGGAGGGGTGGTGTAGTGGTTAAGTTCCCATGCTCTGCTTTGGCAGCCCTGGTCGGGGGTTTGGTCCCGGGTGCCCACCTGCGCATTGCTTATCAAGCCATGTTGAGGCCGTGGCCACATGCAAAGTGGAGGAAGGTTGGCACAGCTGTTAGCTCAGCAACAATCTTCCTCAAGCAAAAAGTGGAAGATCTCTCTCTCTCTCTCTGTCTCTCTCTCTCCGTCACTCTCTCTCTCACACACACACACACACAAAAGGGGGGAGGAGAAGAGGGGCTTATAATACAATACTCCTCAGGGTGACTGTGAGGATTATAATCAAATAATGTACCCAAAAATGCCAAGCACAATGTTGTCCCACAGCAGATACTCATTTATTAAGAAACACCAAGCCTCTGCTGTTAGCTCACCCTCTTCCTTCAGGTCCTTATTGGGAAGTCATTTCTTTTTTTTTTTTTTTTTTTCTGCTTTTTCTCCCCAAATCCCCCTGGTACATAGTTGTATATCTTAGTTGCAGGTCCTTCTAGTTGTGTAGGAAGTCATTTCTCAGAGGGGCCATCACTGATTAATTTTTTCTCCTTAGCACAGCCTAACATATTATATGTTAATGCTCATCTCTCTACTCAAATATAATGTCCATGAGGAGTAGCTTTTGTGTTGTTTGCAGAACCAACCACGCCTGACCCATAATAGGTGCTCGATAAATCTGTGTGGAATCAGTAGATAAATGGGTAAATTTACTCAGTCCCCATCCCACAGTGACCTGTGCTACTGCATTATATAGCAGGTACTGGGGAGTGTTCACTAGGATGCTGGAGGTTGGCGGGAAGAGGCCTTGTGATGCCTTTTAAACTCACCACCTCTCGGTGTCTTCCCTGCGGAGAGGGGAGAAGGTTGGAGATTAGGTATATATGACCACTGACTGGAATTAGTAAAAAGGGCGGTAGGGCACCCAAAAGTCAGGAGACAGGCCCAAAAGGGGGCAGGGGAATACCGAAGGCAGATTCCGGGTATTCTCAGTTGGTACTCGGGCCAGCGCTGCTCAGTGTCACTTGCCCGCTTCCCCTCCGGGGGATTTCCCTAGAGATTCTCCAACCCTGGATTTCTTAGGCAGAGCCAAGGGGAGAGGTCGGCCGAGCAGGAATCAAAAGGGCCCAGATAGGGCGGGGGTAAAGAAGCCAGTGCAGGTCATCTTGCTTTGACCGGGTCGCAGCAGAGCCAGTCGCCTCAGCTCCCCTGCCTGGAGTTTGCGGCGTTCGCTGTGCGGGACTGCGGGCGCACGAAGTCCCCGCCCGCGTCGCAGGGCGCGCAGCATCGGCTTCGCTCGGCCCCGCGCCGCGCCAGCGAGCATGGCTGGGCGGACCGCGCTGCGGCTCGTTTTCCGCTGCCGGGGCTCCTGCTACCGGAAGGCGCCAAAATCCTGACCATGTCCTTGTTCGAGGAGTGTTCGCGAGTGTTCTGAACGGCCACGGCGCGCGCGCACGGGAGCCGCTCCTGGGCAGCTGGGCAGAGAGGAACGCTCCTTTCTCCAAACTGTCGGTCCTGGCGGCAGGCAGCGGACCTAGGGAAAGCACCAGGGCGTCTCTGACGCTGAGAGCAAGCTGGGAAGAATGTGCAGTGTGCCTGAGCCACGATCCTAGGAGCAGGTCTTTCCTTATTCCTTAATGCAACAGGTCGGGCAGATTTCTGGGGGCGGGGGGGGATCCTGACGGCTGGCTACAGGTATCTCAAGATACTTGACTTCTAGGTGGAGCCAAGCTCAGGCCCAAAATAAGTACCTCCTGTCCCAAACATTTACTCTTAAAGGACGTTTCTAGTGTTAAGGAGCAGTTCCATCCCCTCTTCATGACTGCCTCCTGGAGGCGCTTTCTAGCCACTTTCTGGTTTTCACTGTAGCAAAAACTTCCAGAGAGAAAGATCCCAATGATAACCCTGATTTGCTGTCTGCTGTGAGAAGCCGCATGTATACCACCATGTACAGTTATTTTTTACAGCATCAGTAAGGGGATGACCTTTATTAAAATGTAGCCTATTTCCTAGGAAGAGAAAGCCTTAAGTTCTAAGTCTCCTGGAGCTTATCCTATTGACAAAGAGCCCCTGGGTCACAGGACAGGGAAACTACAGAGGAGGATTGGAACAGGTGAAGGCTCAGAGAGCCAGGAATCAGTCGGCATGAGGACTCTGAGGGTCCAGGGCAGGGTTGCCCAAACAGGAAATGGAGAAGCGATGAAGCTTTCCTTCTGCTCCCCATCCAGGGAAGCTTTATCCTGAAGCTTCTCTATTCCCCCACCCTTCCACCTTGGCTTTTCTCTCTGTGAATCTTGCAAAAATGAAGCCTTGTTCCTAGGGGGAAGTCATTATCTACGGATGGACTGAGTATCTCAGATTCTTCAAGCTCATGGGCATGAGGTGACCTCACTTGAAAAGAATGGACTTCCTCCCACATCAGGTATCATATCTTCCTATTATGTGGACTAGAGCTATGCAATAGGAATATAACATGAGCCACAAATGCAAGCCTCATGATGTAACTGTTAATATTCTGGAAGCCACATTAAAAAAAATAAAAAGAAACAGGTCAAACTAATTTATGTCTATAAATAAAATAATGTATTTTATTTACCCCAATATATCCATAATCTCATTTCAACATGTAAACAAAATAAAAAATTATTAATGAGATATTTCACATTTCTTTATATCAAGTCTTTGAAATCTGGTGTGTATTTTTACCGTTCACACCAGCCACATTTCAGGTGCTCAATAGCCACATGTAGCTAATGGCTACCATGTTAGACAGTAGTGTTTGGACCCTGCTTCCATAGATGATAAGCTGTGAGTGCCTTGCATATGACAAATATTCACCAAAACTTTATTTCAGTCCTGCTGAATTATTATAATGAAAAAAGATATGTGTGTTTATGCATGTTGGTGTATGTTTACTTAAAAGCCTGTCTTAGACCATAATTCTAGCAGAAGAAAGTTTGAAATGCAATTTGGCTCTGCTCATCTTCCTCTGCCTTCCTCCATTTCTCACCTCCTTACCTCTGTCTTCAGCCCATCCAGGCAAACCCTTCACACACATTTCCAGATCAATTTGAGAAAATGCCGCTTTATTTATGTTGCTTGAAGTCTTGTCCATAGTTTGTGAAGATTGGATCAAGATGTCTTTTCTGATTGATAAGAATTCCAGAGAAAGAAAACTGTAAAATTGCAGGAGAAACTTATCAAAGAACTAATACAAAAAAAAAATTTCCAGAACCAAATTATATGAGTCTCCATATTGAAAGATCCCACCTAGCACCCAGTACAGAGAATAACAAAAGACCTACACTAAAGCCGATCATGGTGAAAGTTCAGAATACCACTGACTAATAAAAAGCAACCTAGAAATTTTCATACACTTCAATGGTGACTAGGACTCAGAATGGACTCAAACTTTTTAGCATTGGCATTGCAGCAGTGTGCACAGAAAACCAACAAGATGTGATGGTAAAATAGTCTCAGAGGTGGTCCTTTTCATATCCTGTTTCTCAAGAAGTAACTATAGGGTTTAGTCCAGAACTAAAAGTACAGGTTTTAACCAGAACAATGGGCTACCAAGAAAGAGGAAGACAAAGCAGTTGGCAAAACAGAAGAGTGTTGAAGATCTGTCCTAAGATATCAGCTGTGCAGCTGGCCTGAGAGCAGTCAATCCAGATGAGATCAATGGAAGAATCCAGGAGGAACATGACTTGGAAAAAAATGTGTTCAATAATTTGAGCTTCCTGAAAATCATATTGAGAGAATATTGGAGGGAGCTGGGGGACTGACCAATAGGCACAGAAACAAAACAAAACAAACAAGCCTAAACAAATGAAAAAAGAAGGCAGTTATTAACTTCAGGAGGGAAAAAGTGCAGGAGTGGAAACCAAGTAATGATATATGATTTGGCCCATTTGCTTCCAAATTGAACAATTTTTATACAGTCATAATAATGTAAACTCAGAATGCTTAAATGTTTATAGAACCTGATACTGTGACATAACTAATTATGTCTCTTGGCTTTGAAAAGCTCTGACATAATCCTGGGAATCTAGAAGGCCATGTGCATATGCGGAGCTGTGCTCATGCTCAAGAAAGACCTCAGAAGACTCTTACTGCTCACTTGGGGCCTACCTTGAACCTCTGCACAAGCGGGAAGTGAAGGCTCAGGAGGTGTTGTAAACTGTCTGCCAGAGCATTGAAAGTGTGCCCAGCACACACACACAACTCCTTGGCAAAGGCTGGGACATTTATTGTTGCAAGGCATTTAAGGAAATCTCTGCGTGATTATTAGATGACCACTAAGATAACCGATCAGAGACTTTCATGGCCGAGCATGACAAGAAAAATAGATTTTACAGAATTAGTTCAGGAAAGTCACTAAACAAACAGTAGCAACAACAGCAACAGTGAACAATGGTAATACACTGGGGGGATGGGGGAAATCGGATTTCCGGAGTTGCCACAATACACTATTCAGAATGTTCAGTTTTCAACAAAAATTGAGACATGCAAAGAAACAGGAAAGTAGGTCAACAGAAAGCAGTCAATAGGAACTGTCTTTGAGGAAGCCCAGACAATGGATCTACAAGACAAAGACTTTAAATCAGCCATTAGAGATGTACTCAAAGAACTGAAGGAAGTTGTGTCTAAAGAACTAAAAGAAAGTATGAGAACGATAAGAGTGACTGATAATAGGTATGAGGTTTCTTTTGAGGGTGAGAAAATATTCTAAAATTGATTGTGGTGATGGTTTCACAGCTCTACAGATATACTGAAAACCACTAAATTGTACACTTTTAAAGGGTGAATTTATGATATGTGAATTATATCTCAATAAAGATGTTATCAAAGAAAAAATTTCTGAAAAATAAGGGAAAGGACTAAAATTAGGTATCAGCATCATTCCTTTTGATCTAGACATGTGGCATAATTAATTTTTCTCTTCCATCTCTTCTTGGGTTTTAAACAGAAGAAAAGGAGCCAGCCCTGTGGCCAAGTGGTTAAGTTCACGTGCTCCGCTTCGGTAGCCCAGGGTTTCACCAGTTCGAATCCTGGGTGTGGACCTAGCACTGCTCATCAGGCCATGCTGAGGCGATGTCCCACATAGCAGAACCGGAAGGACCTACAACCAGAACATACAACTGTGTACTCGGGGAGCTTTGGGGAGAAGAAGAAGAAAAAAGAATCAGATTAGCAGCAGATGTTAGCTCAAGTGCCAATCTTTAAAAAAAAAAAAAGGAGGTAAAATACCAAATTGTCAGTTGGTCTCCTCCTGAAGACCATAAACAGGAATTCAAGAAAAATTTTGATTTCTTTTTAAAGGAAGCTTTGCCAGGGAGGTAATAGTTTTTTTCCTTTAAGGAAAAATAAAGTAATTATTATTTGAGAAATATGAATAAATGAATGAGTAATATCTCAATCATCCCTGAATGAATCACTTCAGACAGTCTTGGTATATGGTATTCTTGTTAACATTCCCAGCTGATCAGCTTCTGAGCCTGAATGAGTAGATATTACCCTTAGAAACTGGGGGGATCTCACCGTACGAGACTCCCCACCTTCTTTCTTTGCCTTCAGTGTCTCCAGCTCAGGGCCAGTGATGGGCAATTCACCATTTCCTTGTTGGATAAAGTCACAGTCACTCAATTTTACTTCTTTCTTTTCCTTTCTCTTCTCATAAATTTTTTGATGATGGGGTCATTTACAAAGATTGATTTTTGCAGAACTTGAACCTGGCCATTTAAGAGTCACTCTCAGCCTTGCAGAGAGTAAGTCTTGAAGCTAACTCTTGGAAATGCCACTCATCTGAAACTCAAAATAAGAAGAAACTACTCATCTTGAGCATGAAGTCATAAAGGGGAAAATCATGCCTGTCTGTGTTAATTAGAATGTCCTTGTTCCTCCCTCATTTCTGCTAAAAGATGCTACTCACCAGTCAAGGCATTTCTTCAATACTGCCTCCTCCATAAAAACTGTTTTATTTACTTCATTTCTTCCTCTAAACTTCTCGATACCACAGACTTAGCACTTAATTTTAGGCTTTATCTTTTGCATTAAAAATATTTTGGGGGGACTTTATATGTGCCAGGCCATGTAGGTACTGGAGACAAGCAGAGAATGAACTGAGCAAGAAACAAAAAACCCCAACTCTTCCCCATGTTCTGCCCTCCTCTAACTAGATTGAGCAGGGAACACTGTACACTTTCATAGTATGTCCCACTGGGCCCAGCACTGTGTTTCTGCAAGTCTTTTCTCTCAGCCATATGAAGTCAATGTTCATATTTTCATATGCTAAATTCCAAAACTTTATACCACATGTCTTGAATTTCTCAAAACTATCACACGTATTCCTTTAAATGTTTTCTTTTAAAAAGCTTAAATTAAAAAAAGTATCCCCACAGATTTATTTGAAAATGGGGGTAGCACAAAGATAGAATCACTATACTAGTTTCTAGACTGATTCAATTGCTTTTTTCCTAATGCCTAGTTCTTTCCTTTGAAATACTTAACATACCTATTATTAATTGATTTATTACTTGTAAGGGTTTGCTCACTATCTGCTTTCCCTGTCCAACTGTAAACTCCAGGAGGGCAAAGGTCACATTTGCCTCGCTCACTACTAGATCCACAGAACCTACCACAGTATGTACACATAGTAAGCACAAGGTGAATATTTATTGCACTAGCTAGAGATCAAGATTTATAGAAATGCTAGACCGAAGTGTAAGTCACATCTTTCTTGAGTAGCATTTTACAGTTAATGAAACCTTTGATGTTGCTCCAGATATAACTTGGAAAATTATCCTGATTCAATCATTAAATTCAAAGAGCCTCCTTGGACTATTTTTTTTCTGGCCCGAAGCTATCTGTCTGCTTTTTCTTTTTTTTTTTTTTTTCCTGATCTAATCAGAAGACCTTCATCAAAATTACTACAGCCTAAACTGACTGCATATTTGGTCACATTTATTTACCCTTTGTAATCTCCTGTGCTTTTAGAAGGGGCCTACCCTGCCCATCACACTGCAGAGATGACAGAACAACTTCCTCTCACTTGCCCCCAATAATTATCAGTAATTATCCCTGTAGAAAGGATTTTCTTATTGAAACAGAAGTTTTAATAACTTTTGTCCCAACATTAGTTCATTCCATCTTCTTCTTTCTCCTGAACCAATTTTAAATATAATTGAAGCATTAAAATACATGTGAATGGTGGTACTATGAAGTATTCACTGTCCCTTAAGCAGGAGCCCCAGGCAACAGTAACCTTCTTGAAGGATTTGCTGCCAATGAAGTGTGAAGATATCCCTTGGCCCGAGTTGAAAGCAAGAGACCAAGCAGATGTCACTGGCACACAGCTTTTAAAATGGTTTGTCCTATGGAAAATGCTGTTTCTCCACAGGTGTTCAGGGGACCCTGTCATCAAGATGTGTACAACCCCTGGAAAGCAAGTCCTACATCTAGGTACATTAGAGAGCAAAGTTAGTATATAATTGAAGGGCATACAGAGCAAATGGATGATCTTCAGCATTCAGCCAGGACAGAGAGCCCAGAGACACCAGCCATAGCTGGTACCGTCTCCCAGAGCAAAAAGAACATCAGAAGATGGGTAGGATTTCGATGAGGGGAAGAAAGGAAGAGGGAAGAAAGCAGGAGAATTCTAAGCATCAGGAAGAACTGTAGCAAAGACAAGAACAAGGAAATGACATGGTGGATTTAGAAGTTATGAAAAGACCAGTATCTGGAGGAGAAGGTTCTCAGGAGAGAGCAACAGAACAGGCAGGTTGCTGCCAGACCTGCTTTCTAAAAGTGTTTTCTTGTGCTGCCAAGATTCTGTTGTGTGTTTTAAGATGAACACCTTCCATGAGTATTAAATATCTTTCACTTCTTTGCTTCTTCCTTTTTTTCTTTCTTTCTTTCTTTTTCTTTTTTGCAGAGACTTATTTGCAAACCTTTTAAAGATCACGGAGCTACGTGCAACTCAGTGTGGTCATTTGTTAAGAAGGATAGATACCATGGGCTCCTTAAAGAATGAGAGTTTCCAGCTGGTTGTGGTTGATGGTATAGATCACTGCACTTTCCTGGTTGCTGAGAAACTTGGAAGGCCATTTGTGGCCATCCTTACCAGCACACTGGGAATTTTGAATTTTGGGCTACCTGAGCCTGTGACTTATGTTCCAGCATTCTCCTCCTCCTTAACATGTCACATGGATGTCTGGGGCTGAGTGAAGAACTCTGTGATGTCCTTCATTTCTACCTTGAGGGAATATCCACACTCAGTTTGACGACACTATCAGGGAACATTTCCCGGAAGGCTCTAGGCCAAGTGTTATTTCATCTTCAACGGTTAATTCTGACTTTTTGCTTCCTAACCCTGTTTGTATTGCAGGTTTAATGGCCAAAGCTGTTGAACTAGTACTCCAAGTAAGTAAAACCTTTGTGTTCCATTTGGATGTGAAGGATTACCCTCACGATGGAGCCTTTAGTGCAGAGATGGCATTTGCTCAGCCATAGGGTAAATGTAGGTTTACCTTTCAAAGAAATTGCTAAACAGTTCTCCAGGGTGGTTGTACAATTTCATATTACCACCTGCAACATCCCATGGTTTCTGTTACTCCTCATCCTTGTCAACATTTGGTGGTGTCAGTCTTCTTAATTTTAGCCATGCTAGTGAATGCGAAATGGTACCTCTAGTTTCAATTTTTATGTCCTTGATGTCCAATGATGTCAAACATTTTTTCATATGTTACTAGCCCTTCTTATGTCTTCTTTTGTGAAGTGTCTGTTCATCTTTAGCCCATTTTTAGTTAGGTTGTTTGTCTTTTTATTATAGATTTGTAGAAGTTCTTTACACATTTTGGATAAAAACCTTTTGTCAGATATGTGCATTGTGATTACTTTTCCCAGTCTGCCAATTGCCTATTCACTTTCTTACGAGTGTCTTTTGATGAATGGAAACATTCACATTTGGTACAGCTTGGTCTATCAATTTTTTTTCTTTTAAGATCTAAGAAATGTTTGCCTTTCTCCAGGTGATAAGGATATTCTCCTATGCTTTCTTTTTCTATAGGCTTTATAGTTCTAGACTTTATATTTAGGCCTATGATCCATCGAATTAATTTTTGTCTATAGATGTTTTAGGGGCCCATGATTTTTTAAAAAATACGTAGATATTCAATTGTTCTTTTGTCTTCAGAGCAGCCTGCTGGGATTTTGTTTTGGGATATGTTGAATCTATTGATCAATGTTTGGAGAATGGAGATCTTAACAAAATTGAACTTTTAGATCCATTAACATGGTACATCTTTCCATTTATTTAGATTCTTTCGAATTTCTCTCAGTAATGCCCTGTAGTTTTTAGTGTAGAGGTCGTGGGCATTTTTTTTGTTAGATTCAATCCTAGGCATGTGAAGTTTTTGGATTTTTCGGATTTCAGTTTCCAATCACTTTTGCTATTATGTAGAAATACAATTGAGTTTTAGATATCAACCTTGAGTACTGCGATTTAAATAAATTCACTTCTTAGTTCTGTTGGGTTATTGTGTGGCTTCCACAGGATTTTCTATATAGACAATGGTGTCTCCTACAAATAGCAGCAGTTTTCTTCTTCCTTTCCAACCATTATTTCTTTTGTTTATTTTTCTTGTTTTATTGTGCTGGCTAGAGTTTCTACTATGAAATTGAATAAAAGTGGTGAGAGCAGATGTCTCTGCTTTGTTTCTCTCTTAGGTGGAAAGAGTTCAATGTTTTACTATTAAGTATGATTATAGATCAAGACTTTTTTTAATATATCACTTTCATCACATTGAAGAAATTACTTTCTATTCCTAGTTATGCTGAGTTTTTATAATAATATATATTAATAATATTAATATATAATAAATAAATAATCATATAAATAGTAATAATAAATAAATAATATAAATATATAAAATAAATAATAATAATAAATATATATAATAATATAAATATATAATATATAATAAAAGAGTATTGAATTTTGTCAAAGGTTTTTTTCTGCATCTATTCAGGAGATCATATGAGACTTCCTTTTTACTCTATTATCGTGGTAAATTGACCTTGAAATCCTTGGATAAAAGGATTGCTCATGATGCATTATCTTTTCTATATATTGCTGGATTTAATTTTTAAATATTTTAAAGGATTTATAAATGATATTGGTCTGTGACTGTCTCTTCTTGAAATGTCTTTTTTAGGTTTTGGTATTAGGGATAAGCTGGTCTCATAAAACTTGGTTGAAATTTTACCCTCCTCTTGTATTTTATAAAAGAGATTACAGAAGATTCATATTATTTATTTCTTAAATATTTGATAAAATTCACCAGACAAGTCATCTAGGCTTGCAGGTTTCTTTTTTGGAAAGATTTTTGATTCTGAATTCAATTTTTCTAAAAACATTTAAAATTTAAATGGGTTCATATAAATTAGCTATTTAAAGCTACTTATAATGCTGCAATGAACATAGGGGTGCAAGTATCTTTATGCCTTTGCATTTTCAAGTTCTTTGGATAAATACCCAGCAGTGGGATAGCTGGATAGTACGGTAGATCTATGCTTAATTTTCTGAGGATACTCCATACTGCTTTCCATAGTGGCTGCACCAGTTTGCGCTCCTGCCAGCAGTGTACGAGGGGTCCCTTCTCTCTACATCCTCTCCAACATTTGTTGTTTCCTGTCTTGTTCATTATAGCCATTCTGACCGGAGTGAGGTGATACCTCATTGTAGTTTTGATTTGCATCTTCCTGATAGTTAATGATGTGGAGCATCTTTTCATATGCTTGCTGGCCATCCATATATCTTGTTTGGAGAAATCTCTGTTCAGATCCTTTGCCCATTTTCTAATTGGGTTGTTGGTTTTTTGTTGTTGAGCTGTATGAGTCCTTTGTATATTATGGATATTAACCCCTTATCTGATATATGGTCTGCAAATATCTTCTCCCAATTGTTAGGTTATCTTTTCGTTTTGTTGATGGTTTCCTTTGCTGTGCAGAAGCTTTTTAGTGTGAGGTAGTCCCATTTGTTCATTTTTTCTTTTGTTTCCCTTGCCCGGTCAGATATGGCATTTGAAAATACGCTGCTAAGACCGATGTCAAAGAGCGTACTGCCTATGTTTTCTTCTAGAAGTTTCATGGTTTTAGGTCTTACATTCAAACTTTTAATCCATTTTGAGCTGATTTTTGTGCATGGTGTAAGATAATGGTCTACTTTCGTTCTTTTGCATGTGGCTGTCCAGTTTCCCCAACACCATTTATTGAAGAGACGCTCTTTTCTCCATCATATGTTCTTGGCCCCCTTGTCGAATATTAGCTGTCCATAAATGTGTGGGTTTACTTCTTGGCTCTCGATGCTGCTCCATTGATCAGTGTGTCTGTTTTTGTGCCAGTACCATGCTGTTTTGGTTACTATGGTGGGTCTCACAAAGAAAAATCTTCCACATGTTCTTCAAAGAAGGAAGACACCAAATATCCATTTCATGTTCTAGTCTCCACTTAAAAAATGAGTAAAAGGAAAGAAACACCCCCGGGCACCAGGAGCTGAGTGTAGGCAGTCATCTTCCTCATAAATGCAAAGCGTCTACAGCTGGTCCAGAGAGGAGAGGGAGCCTTGGGTCTCAGGCCCCGGAGTTTCTTGTTTTTTTCTCTCATTTCAGCGTCAAGTGGAGCCGAGAGGGAGGAGCAGCAGGAGCAGGAAGAAAAGGGGAGCTTTGAAAGGTAAGCTCCTGCCATTGAGCCCTGTGCCCCAGAGCTGGCCTCCATCTCCTGTCCCTGAGCACCCAGCTCCGTGGGCTCGAGGATGCCAGGGACAGAGCCTGTCCTTCAGGAAACAGAGCCCTCAGCGAGGCTCCCGGGAAGGAGATGAAAACCTGAGTACTTGCCAGATTCTGTGCTGGGAACTAAGGCCCAGGCCAGCAGGCGTCTGGAACAAGTTCTCGTCCAGCAGGGGCATGTGCGCTGTGGTGGAGGTGGAAGCACTTGGTCAATGACAAACCTCAACCCATCAGCAGCCTTGCCATCCCCGAAAGGGATCGCGTGGCCTTGGACATTGGTGCCTGGGCTCCAGAATCTGACCTCAGAAAGTCTCCCCTAAGGCACATTGCACGCAGCCTCCTGTAAGAACCCTGGGCCCCCACCTTCATCGCTGTGACACAGTCTCCTGATTTCTAGCTTACAGAGCTGGCCAGAAGGACCTGGCAGAAGTGGGGGGCCTGATGCCCCTTTCGCAAAGGTAAGGAATCTTGCCCTTCTCTCCTGGGCTTCTTCCTCGCAGAGTCTCTGATGTGCCCCAGGGCTGCAGGCAGCTTGGGGCTGAGCTGGGAGGAGAGCCATGGGACAGGGGGTGGCAAGAGGCCTGGGGTGAGGGACAGCAGGAGAATTCGGTGAAGTGAAGGTAGGACCAGGGAGGCCCATGGGTCTCAAGAGGCCACCCGCAGCTGGCCTACCCTGCTGTCCCAGGGCCCTCTGCTCCTGGCTACAGCTTGTGCATCTTGTTTCCCGCAGCTCCTCGGGGAGGCTGTCTTATAAGGGATGCTTCCATTGCTTGTCATCTCA
This sequence comes from Equus quagga, assembly GCF_021613505.1. Lineage (NCBI taxonomy): Eukaryota > Metazoa > Chordata > Mammalia > Perissodactyla > Equidae > Equus > Equus quagga. The sequence goes on from NC_060275.1 coordinate 92,683,883, forward strand.
AGACTTCCCTTGGGAGGCATGCAAGACAGCGTCTGCTAGAGTCCGCCAGCCATGCGGGAAGCCTGTGGAAGGTGCTCCTCTCACCACGGCTCCAGCACTTTCCCTGGCTCTTCTGACTCAGCACACTCTACCTTTGGCCTCCACTCTGCCAGCAGAACCTCCATCTGACTTGACCAGAATCCCACTTGGCCCAGTGGCCACGAGCTCAGCTCCAGGTCACTCCTGTTGGCCGTTTCCCAACTCAGACCATGGCCGCATGAGCTGGCGCGTCGAGTTCCTCTCCCGGCGGAACATGATCGAGGTCTTGTTCTTCCCCGTGTCATCACACTTCGAGTCCCAGCAAGGGCACCTGTCCTGCCACCGACCAGTGGCCTCATTGTGGGGAGGCCCCACAAATAGGGAGGGAGAGACTGATAGCCCCTCAGTTGCCAACCCTGATGTCCAGAAGCTGCTGGAGACAGAAATCACAGAAAGAATACAAACAATGAAACAAGCCAGACAGAGAAAGACAGATACTGCCTGGGGTCACTCACACGTGAACTCGAAAAACAGCAAAAGAAAGGTCAATTCACAGAAACAGAGAGTAGAAAAGTGGTGGCCAGTGGCTGTGGAGTGGGAGGAAGAGGGAGAGACAGGTGAAAGGGGACAAACTTTCAGCTCCGAGATCAAGAAGCTCTGAGGATCTCATGTGTGATGTGGTTCCTAGAGTCGAGAACACTGAATTGTATAATTGAGATCGGCTAAGAGAGCAGCGCTTCAGTGTCCTCACAAGCACACAGAGTCAATAAGTGAGGGGAAAACATCAGTCAGAGTTGAGGACAGAGGAGAATGAGGGTGTGAATCCCTGGGAACTAGATCAAATTCCTGGGAGAACTTCACACTTTCAAAGGCCATGAGATAGGTGGGTTCAAACCAAGAATCCAGGAGACGCAAGGAACCGGGTGACATCTGGCTTCCAGGTGGAAGAAATAGAAAACTAGCTAAGGTCTAGAAGGCCCAGGAGGGTGGAGGGAGGCAGTTGGAGGCCAGTTGGTGGCGGAGGGGCTGTGGGCCAATCGGCTGCCCTCCTCTTGCCTCCCCCCCCTCAGGAGCCCCTGTGACACGGCCACAGTTCCATGATGAGGGCGTGGGGTTCTAATCTCCAAGTCACTCCCAGTGCTCAGTTGCCTGAGAGTAGGACTGTATTTGAGATATGGAAACTCCTATCTTAGATCTAAAAAGCATTGTTGCTACCTGGTTGAGCTCCAGTTCCGCTTCCTGGGTGATTGGGACCATCCTCCGCATCCTGTATGGACTGGGGCTCTTCCTCCTCTTCTTTCCCTGCCCCAAAAGGAATTTGCCCTCACAACTAACTTACAAAAGGAGAAACATCAGGAAGGTAAGTCAGAAGGTAACCAGAAGATGAGTCTCTCTTCTTTTTTACTGTGATTTCCACTCCTCTGAATCAACTAGAGGGACTCCAGGGATGGGAAAGAATAGAACATCGTCCTTCTAGAGACAAGCCAGGTTGGGTGGGCAGGGGTGAGAGTGGGCACAAGGATTTCGATCCGAAGATCTCCGAGCAGGAGTCCCGGTGTGGTAGAGGGCTCCAGGGAAAGTCCCCAGGCCAGTGACCAGTGGCCATGGGCGGGATGCTGAGTGGGATCTGTGGGAAGACAGGCCCTGAGCACTGGTTCCCCAGCCACCTTCCCGGGGCAGGGGTCTCAGGTGGGCCTTTTCTCTGTCATGGTTGATCTGAGGGCAGAGCTGAGCCCCCGAGAGCCTCTGGGCAGGACCTGGAGTGGGGCTGTAGCCTCAGGAAGCAAAGTCCTCCCTGAGGAAGCTCACAAGATTCTGTACATCTGAGAATGTGTGCGTCTCTTGAGCAGAGGAACAGTGACAGAAGATGCATGGTGGTCCCACGTGGGGACCTTCTTATGATCCTCAAAGAAGGAAGACAGCAAATGTCCATTTTGTGTTCACTTATCCACTTCAAAAGGAAGTAAAAGGGAAGAAACGCCGCAGAGCCCCAGGAGTTCAGCGTGGACAGTCATCTTGCTCACAAACGCTGTGCGTCTGCAGCTGGTCCACAGAGAGGAGAGGGAGCCTTGGGGCTCAGCCCCCACAGTTTCTTGTTTTTTTCTCTCATTTCAGCATCAAGTGGAGCCGAGAGGGAGGAGCAGCAGGAGCAGGAAGAAAAGGGGAGCTCTGAAAGGTAAGCTCCTGCCGTTCAGCCCTGTGCCCCAGAGCTGGCCTCCACCTCCTGTCCCTGAGCGCCCAGCTCTGTGGGCTCGAGGATGCCAGGGACAGAGCCTGTCCCTCAGGAAACAGAGCCTTCAGGGAGGCTCCCGGGAAGGAGATGAAAACCTGAGTACTTGCCAGATTCTGTGCTGGGAACTAAGGCCCAGGCCAGCAGGTGTCTGGAACAGGGTGTTGCCCAGCAGGGGCATCTGGGCTGTGGTGGAGGTGGAAGCGCTTGGTCAATGACAAACCTCAACCCACCTGCAGACTTGACATCCCCATCAGGGATCCCGTGGCCTTGGGCACTGGTGCCTGGGCTCCAGAGTCTGACCTCAAACGGTCTCCCCTAAAGGCACACTGCACGCAGCCTCCTGTAAGAGCCCTAGGCCCCGCCTTCATCGCTCTGACCCAGTGCCCTCATTTCTAGCTTACAGAGCTGGCCAGAAGGACCAGGCAGAAGTGGGGGCCTGATGCCGCTTTCGCAAAGGTAAGGCATCTTGCCCTTCTCTCCTGGGCTTCTTCCTCGCAGAGTCTCTGATGTGCCCCAGGGCTACAGGCATCTTGGGGCTGAGCTGGGAGGGGAGCCATGGGGCAGGGGCTGGCAAGAGGCCTGGGGTGAGGGACAGCAGGAGAATTCGGTGAAGTGAAGGGAGGGCCAGGGAGGCCCATGGGTCTCAAGGGGCCACCCGCAGCTGGCCTGCCCTGCTGTCCCAGGGCCCTCTGCTCCTGGCTACAGCTTGTGCATGTTGTTTCCCGCAGCTCCCCGGGGAGGCTGTCTTGTAAGGGATGCTTCCATTGCTTGTCATCTCGAGATTCCCCTGGGGAGGCGTGCAAGGCAGCGTCTGCTGGAGTCCGCCAGCAATGCAGGAAGCCTGTGGAAGGTGCTCCTCTCACCATGACTCCAGCACTTTCCCTGGCTCTTCTGACCCAGCGCACTCTACCTTTGGCCTCCACTCTGCCAGCAGAACCTTCATCTGACTTGACCAGAACTCCACTCAGCCCTGTTGCCACGAGCTCAGCTCCAGGTCACTCCCGTTGGCCGTTTCCCAACTGAGGCCACGGCTGCATGAGCTGTCACATTGAGTTCCTCTCCCGGTGGAACATGATCGAGGTCTTGTTCTTCCCTGTGTCATCACACTTTGAGTCTCAGCAAGGGCACCTGTCCTGCCACCGACCAGTGGCCTCACTCTGGGGAGGCCCCACAAACAGGGAGGGAGAGACTGATAGCCCCTCAGTTGCCAACCCTGAGGTGCCGAAGCCACTCGAGACAGAAATCACGGAAAGCATACAAACGGAGGTCTGGGAAAAAGAACAAGATGATCCAGGCACTCCTCAGATGCTCGAAGCACACGGTATCATGTCTGGGCTGAATTTCCGCTGGGGCATACCCCTCCTGTCCTTGGAGCCTGCAGATCTGAAAGTATGTGAGGCTCAACCCTCAGCCCTTCCACGGTCCCCTTTGCCCCCCGCAGCCACCTGTGATTCTGGGGCCCCCTCGATAGCTGACTTTGCACACTTCATGGGAAAACCTCTTGAGCCTCCTCCAGGTGACCAGGTCTTAACTTTGACGACAAAACCATCAGTTCCCAGGCTGGCCCGTCCCCTCCCTGCTCCCTCACCTGTGTGTGAGGAAGATCAGAAGGCCCTGGGAGGGACCCTACCTGGCGATGGCAGTGGGCCCTCGGAAGCCTCTCTCTTGGGACAGGAGGGCCGGCCGTCTTCTCCAACCTTCCCATTCAGCCTCTCAGAGAGAAAAGGGCAGAGTGGGACCTTCGTGGGGGCCGAGCAAGGCCGTGGAGAGCTGAGTTCAGGGTGCCCAGTGGCCAGGAATGAGCCTCGGGAGGAGAGTCAGGGTGGGGCCTCACCAGAGCCCTGCCGTGGGGTGGCAACACTGGAGGGGGAGTCAGGGTCCCAGTCTGGGAGCCAGGTCGGGGGAATAGCAGACACCCTCGGGACCAAACCCCTCCAGCCCCTGCGTGAAAAGGAAGAGGTTTTTCACGACAGCCCTTTCAGAAAAATGTTGAGACGCCTCCTGCCCTGCCTGAGGCCCAACAAGGAGGAAGCGCCAGAGGATCCCCTTGCAAAGGCAAGCCCGCATCAGCCCCCGCCCAGAGCCAGGCACGGGTCACACACAGCTCGGCGTCGGATGGGAGGGCTGTTCAGGCGCCATCGACAGTGACATCCTTCGTCTGCGTCCTGGGAGAGAAACTGAGGCTTGCCAAGAACTTCTGGCCTCCCAGTCAAAGCATCATCAAAACCATTTCAGGCCTGGGAAGCTGGACATACCTGTTACCACGACGTTCCCTCCTCCCCAGACCAGAGGAGAACAATGACAGAGGACAGTCCCCAACCTACCTCCAGGGACCACAACTGTCCGACTACCAGGGAATGGATCAGAACAGGCACGGCAACTGGACCTTGCCATCCAGGCAGCTGCGGTGCCCAGCCAAACCCTGCCAGCCTGGGCTGAGGGTGGCAGCTGCCTCAGCCCCCATCACCAGCCATGCTGTCTTCAGATACGTGTCTCCTGGGGTCAGCCAGACTGTGTCTGACAGACCTTGCCTCATAGGAACAGTTGATTCCCCAAAAGTGGAAGTGGAGGAACAGAAAACCTGGTTTTTCTCCTTATCCCACCCTCTGTGCTAATGGTGTCTTCCTACCCCAATTTTCCCCAAATACATTTTTTTTCTCCTTAGAGGTCATGGCTTCTGTCTGTGCCTTGCTAGTGGTAAAAATGGGGGGTCAGGCTCCGCCCTTCCTGAGTGTCTGCTTTGGCTTCCAGAAGGGTCAGGGCCATGGGGGGAGGCTGACTGCAGTGTGGCTCACGTGCCCTGACCCCAACTCCCTCATTGCACCTGAAGTACCCATCACGCCATCCTTAGGAAAACAAATGGAAGCTTTAGAATATTTCCAGATGACCAAAACCTCTAGACCCCAGCCCAGGATGGGCCCCGCCTGTCCTCTCCTGCGTTCTCTGGCCCTTGAGCTTCTGGGGCTGTAGGGAGGGGGTTTGCAGAGGCTCCAGGAAGTGTAGAGACAGATTCACAGGTCACAGAGTGGGGAGGGGAGTGTGGGGCAGTGCTGGCCCTGAGTCCGGAGGGGGAAAGCTTGCCCCGCATCTCGAGCTCTTGGTGGGAATAGATGACACTGCCCCAGGAGCTTCTTCTGTCCCTGCTGAAGCTGCCATGGAGATGGGCCTCCGCAACCCTCTCAGCCCAGCGTCACCCTCCCTCTTTCCTTGTCACAGTCTGGAACAGCAGCGACTACCATGACTGAGCTCCAGCCTCTGAGGGTGGGCGGTTGGGGAGCACAGAGGCTGCTGCGGGGCTGTCCTCTCTGCCCAGAGGAGCACAGGGCCCTGCTCTCCTGCACCTGCCTTCTCCTCCTGGGGAATGGAGCCGGGGGGGTGAGTGTGTGGCGGCAGGATCTGATGGTGGGACACTATGCACCTAGGGTGACCTGGGAGAAGGAGACAAAGTGCCACCAGAGTTTAACCATTTACCTATTGAAGGACAGTTTTTGGTTTTATAACTTTATCCCCTATGAATAAAGCTGCTATGAACTTCTTGTGAAGGTTTTTGTGTGAACCTAAATTTTTCTGCACAGTAAATATCAATGGCAGTGAGTAACAAAGGTTTGAAAATGGGCCCGCCTCCAGGAACTTAGAAAGAATGCAACATGCATTAGAGGTTGAAAGGTTGAAACAGAGCAGAGAGAGTAAACCTAACACCATATCTTGGATTTGAGCCATTTCCTCAGGAAAATGCCATTACCTAACGCACGACAGGTGCCGAGGACGTGGGAGGGACAGGTATCACCACATTTAATAAAACACTGTCAGAACGTATGTGGGCAGGAGACCCCTGACCTTTAACCTGTCAGAAGCTCTTTGTTCTTCGTCTCCAGAGAACATTAAGTAGACAGAGATCCGCACCTATGGAGCAGGTCCCCTGAAGGAACTGGATTTCCACTTGAATTAAGAAGAAACTGATGGTTGCTGTGGACTCAAATTATTTGTGAATGAACAGACAACTTCAGTTTCTCATTTGAATACTAGCACAGAATCACTAGATTAAATGATAACGGAATCCCCTAAATCCGAACAGAGCAAGAAAATGTCAGTGTGTTCCCGGCCTTCCTATCGTTTCTCCAGGTCCTACTGAAATAGGGAATATTGAATAGAAGAGAAAAGGGAACCTTTCTGAAACTCGTCTTAATATCGGAGCAGCAGGCAATTCCTGTACTTCTGTCTTCTGCTATGACAGAGATAGAAATCATCGTGTATGTCAGGGAAATAATCCAATTTCCCTAAGTTTGGGGTGGGCATTCTTTATTTAATACCAGGGGTTCCCCTCTACTATTGACACTGTTCCAGTTGGATTAGGTTTCCTGGAAGAGCTTTCTGATTGATTTACATTTTAAAACACGTTCGCTCCTCATCCTTTCTCTGTGCTGGGAGGCAGGCCAATTCAGGGAACACGCGTGAGGCCTGAGTCATGTCAGTCCCTGCTCTGAGCAACTTGCTGTGAGGAGGCCCTGACAGACCCGGAACTCTTGTGCGGGAGAGCCTGAAAGCGGGACTCACTGATCACAGTCATGGGTCCTAGCCCAGGGTCCCCATTTGGAGCAACGGCTCCCCCTCTGGTCTGCACATCCCAGGAGGCAGCTGCTGCTTTGGGTGCAGCTCCACCTGTGGGATGAGCCCACCAGGCAGTCACAGAGTGGACGCTTCCTCTGAGTAGCTGCCTTCCACCCGAGTGGTGTTCCTTTTGTTTCTGCTTTCCTCAGCAGTGACGTGAGGTCCCAGGCTGCATCACAGAGACATTCCCACAGCTGACCTCCCTGGGAATGCCCTGATTGATGCCTTATTTCCTTACACTCTTCCCTGGAAAATAGTGACTTCTATGTAGTCACGGAGAAATCTTCAGGCAATCTATGGCGGGGTGTCTTTAAAAAGTGGCCTAAGGGGGGCGGGACCAAGATGACAGAGTGAGTGGTCTTCTTTGTCTCTCCCCCGTCGAATCTACAAGTAATTGGACATTCACCGATTAACAAAGGATTTCCAGATAGCATCTCAAGATGCCTAAGAGTCTTGTGCTGCTATGCATCGGAAGGCAGACGGACTTCCCCCTGGGAGGAGGTGGAAACAAGTGAAAACTCTCCAACCCCTGACCTCTGACCCCCGGACAGCCTAGTTCCTGCAAGAGGCTCTCTTCCAGCGGACTCCCCCATAGCATCGCCACACACCAAGGGCGGGAGTGCGCACTCACCAGCGGAGCGACAGTGGAAACAGGTGACAACAGCCCTACCCAAGCCCCCGGCGATTACACCTAAGCCCAGGGGGAATCTCCAGGGTCCCGCACCCACCGGCAGGGAAGGCCTCTGCTCGCCATTAGCAGGGAGGCCCTGCCAAGAAACCAGAACAAAAGAAAGCTCCCAGCGAGCAGATTCCCCGGCATGGCACCAGACCGCCAGCTGCTGCTGGCCCCATGGTCTCCGGCACTGCCTGGGTCGGTGCAAGGGGTGCCCGGACTTCCCGTGGATGTGCTTGGGGACTGGGTGGAGCTCCAGCGCCCTGTTCTGCGGCCCAGGGTGAAGGTCCAGGGTCGCACACCCCCTACCCCCACAGGGAAAGCCTCTGCTCGCCATTAGCAGGGAGGCCCCGCCCAGAAACCAGTACAAAGGGAACTCCCCGCGAGTGGATTCCCTGGCACAGCACCAGCCCACAAGTTGCTGCTGGGCCCATGGTCTCCAGCTGTGCACGGGTCGGTGCAGGGGGCGCCTGGAGTTCCCATGGACATGCTTGGGGATGGGGTTGGAGCTCCAGTGCCCAGCTCTGCAGGCAGGGGTAGGCTCTGGGGTCCTGCAATCCCCTGGCAGGGAAAGCCTCTGCTTGCCATTAGCAGGGAGTCCCCGCCCAGAAACCAGAACAAAGGGAAGCTCCCAGAGAGTGGATTCCCCAACACAGCACCAGCCAGACAGCTGCTGCTAGGTCCATGGTCTCCAGCACTGCACAGGTCGGTGCAGGGGGCGCCCGGACATCCATGGACGTGCTTGGGGACTGGGTGGAGCTCCAGCGCCTGGCTCTGTGGCCTTGGGGGAGGCTCCAGGGTTCCGAAACCCCCGGCAGGGAGGACCTCTGCCCGCCATTGGCAGAGAGGCCCCGCCCAGAAAACGATCTCAAGAACTCAATCCCATTCACGATCGCAACAAAAAGAATAAAATACCTTGGGATAAATTTAACCAAGGAAGTGAAAGATTTATACAACGAAAACTACAAGACTTTCTTGAAAGAAATCAATGATGACATAAAGAGATGGAAAGACGTTATATGCACATGGATTGGAAGAATAAACATAGTTAAAATGTCCATACTACCTAAAGCAATCTACAGATTCAATGCTATCCCAATCAGAATGCCAATGTCATTCTTTACAGAAATTGAACAAAGAATCCTAAAATTCATATGGGGCAACAAAAGACCCCAAATTGCTAAAGCAACCCTGAGAAAGAAGAACAAAGCTGGAGGCATCACAATCCCTGACTTGAAAACATACTACAAAGCTACAGTCATCAAAACAGCATGGTACTGCTACAAAAACAGACGCACTGATCAATGGAACAGAATTGAAAGCCCACAAATAAAACCACACATCTATGGACAGCTAATCTTTGACAAGGGAGCTGAGGGCCTACAATGGAGGAAAGAAAGTCTCTTCAACAAATGGTGCTGGGAAAACTGGACAGCCACATGTAAAAGAATGAAAATCAATCATTCTTTTTCACCATTTACTAAAATAAACTCAAAATGGATCAAAGACCTAAAGATTAGGCCTGAAACAATAAGTCTTCTAGAAGAGAATATCGGCAGTACACTCTTGGACATCAGCTTCAAAAGAATCTTTTCGGACACCATAACCCTTCCCATGAGGGAAACAATAGAAAGAATAAACAAATGGGACCTCATCAGTCTAAAGAGCTTCTTCAAGGCAAGGGAAAACAGGATTGAAACAAAAAAACAGCCCACTAATTGGGAAAAAATATTCACAAGTTATTTATCCAACAAAGGGTTAATCTCCATAATATACAAAGAACTCACACAACTCAACAATAAAAAAATCAAACAACCCAATTACATGAACAGACATTTCTCCAAAGAAGATATACGGATGGCCAATAGACACATGAAAAGATGCTCATCATCACTAATCATCAGGGAAATGCAAATCAAAACTACACTAAGATATCACCTTACACCTGTTAGAATGGCAAAAATATCCAAAACCAAGAGTGACAAATGTTGGTGAGGCTGTGGAGAAAAAGGAGCCCTCATACACTGTTGGTGGGAATGCAAACTGGTGCAGCCACTATGGAAAACAGTATGGAGATTCCTCGAAAAGTTAAGAATAGAAATACCTTATGACCCAGCCATCCCACTACTGGGTATCTATCCAAAGAACCCGAAATCAGCAATTCCAAAAGTCCCATGCACCCCTATGTTCATCGCAGCATTATTCACAATAGCCAAGTCATGGAACCAACCTAGGTACCCAGCAACTGATGATTGGATAAAGAAGATGTGGTATATATATACAATAGAATACTACTCAGCCATCAAAAAGGACAAAGTCGTCCCATTCACAACAACATGGATAGACCTTGAGGGTATTACGTTGAGTGAAATAAGCCAGACAGAGAAAGACGGCCTCTGTATGACTCCACTCATAGGTGGCAGTTAACATATGGACAAAGAGAACTGATCGGTGGTCACCAGGGGAAAGGGGGGGTGGGGGGAAGGCACTAGGGGTGAAGTGGTGTACCTACAACATGACTAATAATGATGTACAACTGTAATTTCACAAGGATGCTAACTATCATAATCTTAATAATTAAAAAAAGCCCTAATGTCTTCACAAGAAATGGACATGGAGGTCTAGAACAAGTACCGAACAGGGTTAGGTTTTAAACTTCGTGGAATGTGAGAAAATCACATTGGGATTGTCAAGAATATGATGCACTGGGAAAATAAGTCATCCAAAGTACTGAATTGCACCAACTTTTTCTTCATTGACTAAGGCGATCACTGGATGTCTCTCCATCATTCTGTTAATGTGATCCATTATAATGATTAATTTTTTTGAATGTGAAAACAACCTTGCTTTCAGGAACTCCACTCTCTTTATCAGTTTTTGTGTCCATTTGCATTTCCCCAAGAATTTTCATTTCTTTATCTGAAGCACTGGTGGATTTCCCTCATCCTCTCTCATTCCCTCCACCTTGCTGGAGTTTACCAGCGTTCCGATGCAGACCTCAGCATTGTCCTTCCTAGCAGAGGAGTCTGGGATCAAAGAAACAGGCAAACTGGGAGGCTGAGTTGGAGGACGTGGCATAGCTGTTAACAAGACCAGGAACCTCACGCTTCAAGAAAAGCCGCAATCTGCTTCATGAACGGAGATGCACAACTGGTAAACGAATCTTAAGCAGAATGTAGCACAGTGAAGATGAGAAGATTCGTGATACTAAAGTGAACAAACACATACATTGTGTTCAGATCCAATGACAACTCTTATCATTTGCAGTTCAGAAATGGGGAAAAGTAGTAGGACATTTCTTCAAAATGGTACTTTATTATCAGGATGAAGGCTAAAAATTTCAGTTTGGTGGCCTATTAATAAACACATGAGGATTCTTTTTCGTTTTCCCTTATTTCTTCCTTACTCCTCTGTTGCTATGCTAGGCATATTTGAGTGCCCAGTATCTACTTAATGGCTTATCAGAAGGCCATCCTTATGATATAAGCACAATCAGGTCAAAATTGTGTTGAGCTCTGTGGGGTCAAGAACACAAGACTGAGAGTCAAGGGACTGTGTGAGAGGCCTACCTCTGCCACAAACTAGACATATGACCTTAGGCAAGTAAGTCACGTGGCTCTGACCCTACTCAGGCTTTGTCTGGAAGAGGTATGCCTGGGCTCACAGAATCTCGAGGTTCCTCCATATTGCTTGAACCTGTTAAAAAATTCCTGCTCTCCAAAAATTTGTGATCCAGGAGAAAAGTCAGACATGCCCGTGGATGATTCTGCTGCCGAGCAAATGCTAAAAGAAGTTTAATAGAAGTGGAATGAAGTATTTGGAGAGATGGACTTTGGACGTTTCTCTGAAATTCTCTTGAAAGGAGGCTTTTCTGGAACTGGACTTTAAGTCACCCTTAAGATGTGACAGAACTGTGGGGAAGGTGCAGAGCGAAGGAAAACCTGGATCAGAGCAGCAAAGCAGCGTCGCAGTGCTTAGCATCTTCAGAAGCGGCGAGTCACAGACGGTATTGGTGAGAAGTGAGCCCCTGGGAACGTGCAGGTTAGAATGCCTGGACAGAATGCAGAGCTAGGGGTTGGCCCATTGCTCTCAGTAATCCCATATTCAGAGACACTTCCGATGCTCTTTTTTGTATCAGATCCTACAGATACATGTTATTTCTGCCACACTTGAACTATTAAAGTATTCAGTGGTCAGTATTTTAAGTGGAACCATGCCTGACACTTCATAAATGCGATCTAAAAGTGTTTTGAAATAGAAAGTGAATAACTTCCCACTATGCCTGCTCCCTTTCTTGATATGCTCTATTTGTTTCTTAATTTTCCCTACATCATTTGATCATAGGAGGCAATAACATAGCAGACTGGAATTCCCGTCCCAGCTCCAGAAAAAGGTCTTTGTTTGACTGATGAAGAATAAAGTTGCTTTATCTGTTGAGAAAGACATTAAAGATCACTTTGGTGCCTGCTAAGAGAGTTACTCTGCAGCAAATTATTCTGTGATCACACATATTCATAAATTGGAAGCGTATTTATCAGATTAAGATAATAAGAACAACTTATACAATACCTGTTTTGGTATAACTAAGATTATCTTTTTATCAGGTAAAAGATTATCTTTCCTTAGGTCTTTATGCATAATTGTGTAATAACTATAAAATTGGATATCTAAGCACTCGTGTGTACCAAAGCATTCCTAGAATCAATCATTTGTAGTCAGGAAATGATGCCTCTGTTCTCAGGTGGATTTCTAGAAGACTAAGTCCAAGGGAGGAGCCACGCACAGTGATGGCTCCTTTCCTGCCCACTGAGTCCGTGCTCCCGGCACTCTCCCATCATCCCACAGTCCCCACTTACCTTCCTTCCACAGAAACTAGGAAAGAGGATGGGCAGCGGGTTCCAATGGCTGACAACCAAAATGTACTATGAAATGTAACTCAGGGTCTCTAATGGGACAGACACCCATTTACACTGAGAAGGCTGTGCTACTGAGGTTACGTGAACTTCTTGCGTATGCAATGTGAGGGTTATCTGCGGGAACTTCAACTTCATAATGTGCCATGTCTGTGTGGGTATATTTGTTTGTTTTATATACTTCAGGCTGATCAAAGAAAATAACAAACAAACTACACTACCAAATAGAAATTCCCTCCACTTTCTTGCCTTTTTTTTTTCATTGTGGTAACATTGGATTATGACATTATATGGCTTTCAGATGCACATCATAATATATTTCAAATTCTGCATAGATTACATCATGTTCACCACCCAAAAACTAATTATAGTCCATCACCACACATGTGAGCCTAATCACCCCTTTTGCCGTCCCCCACTCTCCTTCCCCTATGGTAACCACCAATCCAATCTCTGTTGCTATGTGCTTGTTTGTCATTATTTTCATCTTTTACTTATGAGTGAGGTCATACAGTATTTGCCTTTCTCCCTCTAACTTATTTCACTCAGCATAATACCCTGAAGCTTCATCCATGTTGTAACATATGGCCAGATTTCATCCTTTCTTATGGCTGAGCAGTATTCCATTTTGTATATATACCACATCTTCTTTATCCATTCGTCCTTGTTGGGCACCTAGGTTGCTTCCAATCTTGGGTATTGTGAACAATGCTGTGATGAACATAGGGGTGCATGTATCTTTATGCATTTGTGTTTTCAAATTCTTTGGATAAATACCCAGCAGTGGTATAGCTGGATCCAATGGTAGATGTATTTTTAATTTTCTGAGGATACTCCTTACTGCTTTCCATAGTGGCTCCACCAGTTTGCACACCCACCAGCAGTGTACGAGGGTTGCCTTCTCGCCACATCCTCTCCAACACTTGTTGTTTCCTGTCTTGTTAATTATAGCCATTCTCACCGGAGTGAGGTGATATCTCATTGTACTTTTCATTTGCAATTCTCTGAAAGTTAATGATGCTGAGCATCTTTTCATATGCCTGTTGGCCACCCATATATTTGCTTTGGAGAAATCTCTGTTCAGATCTTTTGCCCATTTTTTAATTGGGTTGTTGGTGTTTTTGTTGTTGAGATGTATGAGTTCTTTGTATATTTTGGATATTAACCCCTTATCTGATATATGGTTTGCAAATATCTTCTCCCGATTCTTGGTTGTCTTTTCGTTTTGTTGATGGTTTCCTTTGCTGTGCGGAAGCTTTTTAGTTTGACGTAGTCCCATTTGTTCATTTTTTCTTTTGTTTCCTTTGCCCAGTCAGACACGGTATTTGAAAATATGCCGGTAAGACTGATGTCAAAGTGCGTACTGCCTATGTTTTCTCCTAGAAGTTTCATGGTTTCAGGTCTTACATTCAAGTCTTTAATCCATTTTGAGTTGATTTTTGTGCATGGTGTAAGGGAATGGTCTACTTTCATTCTTTTGCATGTGGTTGTCGGGTTTTCCCACCACCATTTACTAAAGAGACTCTTCTTTCTCCATTGTATGCTCTTGGCTCCCTTGTCAAATATTAGCTGTCTATAAATGGGCTCTTGATTCTGTTCCATTGATCTGTGTGTCTGTTTTTGTGCCTGTACCATGCTGTTTTGGTTACTATGGCTTTGTAGTATGATTTGAAATCAGGGAGTGTGATACGTCCAGCTTTGTTCTTTTTTCTCAGGAATCCTTTGGCTATTCAGGGTCTTTTGTTGTTCCATATAAATTTTAGGATTCTTTGTTCTATTTCTGAGAAAAATGTTCTTGGAACTTTGATAGGGATTGCATTGAATCTGTAGATTACTTTAGGAAGTATGGACATTTTAGCTATGTTAATTCTTCCAATCCAAGAGCGCAGAATATCTTTCCATTTCTTTGTGTCTTCTTCGATTTCTTTCAACAATGTTTTATAGTTTTCGGTGTACAGATCTTTCACCTCTTTGTTTAAATTTATTCCTAGGTATTTTATTCTTTTTGTTGCAATTGTACATAGGATTGTATTCTTACTTTCTCTTTCTGCTACATCGTTGCTAGTGTATAGAAATGCAACAGATTTTTGCACATTAATTTTGTATCCCATGACTTGACTGTATTACTTTCTTGTTTCTAAAAGTTTTTTAGTGGATTCTTTAGGGTTGTCTAGATATAAAATCATGTCGTCTGCAAAGAGTGACAATTCCCCTTCTTCTTTTCCAATGTGGATCCCTTTTATTTCTTTTTCTTGCCTGATTGCTCTGGCTAGGACTTCCAATACTATGTTAAATAAGAGTGGTGACAGTGGGCATCCTTGTCTGGTTCCTGTTCTTAGAGGGATACCTTTCAGTTTTTCTCCATTTAGAATTATATTTTCTGTGGGTTTGTCATATATGGCCTTTATTATGTTGAGGTATTTTCCTTCTATACCCATTTTATTTAGAGTTTTTATCACAAATGGATCTGTATCTTGTCAAATGCTTTCTCTACATCTATTGAGATGATCATGTGATTTTTATTCTTCATTTTGTTAATGTGGTGTATTACATGAAATATTTTCTAATTTGCCTTGTGATTTCTTCTTTGACACATGGGTCATTTAAAAGCATGTTGCTTAATTTCCAAATATCTTATTGTTAATTCCTAATTTAATGCTGTTTAGTCAGAGAATATACTCTACATGATTTCAACCCTCTGAATTGAGACTTATTTTATGGCCCAGAATGTTTCTACCTAGGTGAATGTTTTATGTGCATTTGAAAGTTATTTGCATTCTGCATTTGTTGGGTACAGTGTTCTGTAAATGTTAGGTCAAACTGAGTGATAATATTATTCAGATCTTCTATATCAATGTTATCTATTTGCTTTATTAATTATTGAGAAGGGTTTATTAAAACCAACTATGATTACATTTTTATCTATTAATTTTGTCAATTTTGTTTCATTTATTTTGAAATTTTATTATTAAGTGCATATATATTGAGTATTATTGTTTTCTTGATGAATTGATCTTACTATTATTATGGAATGTCCCTCTTTTTCTCTGATATTACTTCCTGCCTTATATGTTTAGCCTGTCTTATCTGATATTAATATAGCAACACCAGCTTTCTTGTCATTAGTGTATAGAGAGTATCTTTTTCCAACTTTGTATTTCAATATGTCTGTGTTTTTATAGTGTTGCATTTTGTAAACATCATATAGTTGAGTCTTGATTTTTGCCTGATATGAAAACATCTTTTTCATTAGAATGCCTAGCCCACTTACAATTAAGGAAGTTTTTGTTGTGGTTAATTTTAAGTCTATTGTCTTGTTATTTGTTTCCTATTTGTCCCATTCATTATTTTTTCCTCCAGTTTTTCCTTTCTTGCCCTCTTCTGGGTTAATTGAAAATATTTTTATTTCTCTTTTATATTCTTTATTGAATATTTTAAATATTTATATTTATCTATACTTCTGTGTATTATCGTTCAGTTTTTTGCTACAGAGATTATTATATGCATTTTTAACTTATTACTCTACCTTTAAATAATATTACACTTCCTCATGAGCAATGAAAGATGCCTCCAACTGTATAATTCCATTTGATCACCCTCCTGCCCAAGATGCTATTGTTGTTGTACCTTTTACTTCTACTTATGTTGTAAATCCCGTAATGTTATTTTTGCTTTACATAAATACATTTATTAAATATAGATAATACAAAATATTGTCTTTACCCTTTCTTGTTCTCCTTATTTCTTCCTGTAGCTCAGGCTTATTTCTAATATTATTCCCTTCAGACTGAGGAACTTCCTTTACCATTTCTTGAGTGCAGGTCTTCCGGAGATTAATTATCTCAACCTATGTCTGTTTGAAATAGCTTTATTTTGCATTAATTTTGAAGATTATTTTCTCTGAATATAAAACTTCAGACTGTCAGGACTTTAAAAATGCCTTTCCACTGTCTTCTGTCCCATTTTTTTCCTGATAAGATGTCAGCCATCATTCTTGTTATTGTTCTTCTGTAGATGATGTCTTTTTTCCTATGAATGATTTAAAGTTTTTTCTCTTTGTCTTTTGTTTTCAACAGTTTAACTCTAATGAGTCTTGGTGTAATATTCTTCGTATTTTTCCTGTTGTAATTCATTGAGCTTCTTAGATCTGTTGTATGATGTTTGTCATCAATTTTGAAAATTACCAGCCATTATCTTTTCTAATATTACTTTGCCCCATTTTCTCTCTCCTTTTGCTCTTGGACTTAAATTACATATATATTAGATCATATGATATTGTCCTACAAGTGTCTGATGTCCCATTCAGTGCTTTTATTTTTCTCTTTGTGTTTCAGTTGGGTAATTTATACTAACCTGTTATTGCAAGTTTACTTATTCTTTCTGTTTCTAGATTCAATCTTCTGTTAAGTCCATCAAATAATGTCTTCATTTCTGATATACTTTTTATTTCTTGTACTTATTTCTATTTTGTTCTTCTTTAAAAAAAAAAAAAAGATTGGCACCTGAGCTAACATCTTCTTTTTTTTTTCTCTCCCCAAAGTCCCCCAGTACATAGTTGTATATTCTAGTTGCAGGTCCTTCTGGTTGTGCTATGTGGGATGCCACCTCAGCATGGCCTGATGAATGGGGCTAGGTCCGTGACCAGGATCCAAGCCAGTAGAACCCTGAGCTGCCGAAGCAGAGCTTGCAAACTTAACCACTCAGCCATGGGGCCAGCCCCTATTTGGTTCTTTTTTATAGTTTCTGTTAATAGCACTAAAATTCTGTTCATGCATGTTACCCATCTTTTCCATTAGGTCTTTTAACATATATTTTATAATTATTTAAAAGTCATTGTCTGCTAATTTCAACATGTGTGCCATCTACGTGTCTGCTTCTATTGACTTTTTTGTCTCTTAATTATTGCTTACCTCTTCTTGCTTTGTCATATGTGTTATAATTGTTACTGTACACTGAACATTATGTGTGAAAGCATAATAGAGACTAAAGTAATTAATACTTACAACAGTGTTGTATAGTGGAATCTCTCTTCATCTGTCAGGCTGATTATGTGTGACTGATTGTCTGTGGTTGAGCAGTCTTGGCTTCATTGCAGTTTAGTTAGATTTAGTTTACCATTGACTTAAAATAATTTGATAATGGGGTCAGAACTTTTCTTTCAGCAAGAATGGCGAGACTAGATATCTCTTCTCTTGAGACTCCAGATGTCTTTTCATGTTTACAGCCTACCTACCAGGTTTCTGAACTTTAGGAACTCCCTTTCTACTTCACAGCTTGGCCATCAGAGTTTTTGTTCACTGGAGAGTGCTTTTTCTTTGTATTCCCTCCAACAAATTTTTGTGATTCAGGAGATCTCACTCCACCTTGCTGCCCTTCTCTCACTTCTGTGCATTTGGTGAAGGCCTAGTCAAGGCATCTTGGGGCGATCTCTCTCAACTCTCCTGCCTCACCCTCAGCCTTCAGTGAGTCACTTTCTTGTATTCAGGAAAGGTCCCGTGAACCTAAGGATAGTCCTCTCAGCTCTAGTACTCTGCCCCAGCCAAGCCATTAGTAGGCTAACCCCATGTATTGAAGGTCTGGGGTGGGAGGATGCTTTGGTTGTTAGAGGCAATCTTACCTTATGACCTGGGCCTCTCAGACTTTTAATCTCCCATACCTGCCCACACATGGAAATTGAAATTTCATTAAAAGTTTAGCCACTTTTTTCTTACTCCTATTTATGGTGGATTTGCTTTCCCTCTTAGCGTTCCATCAGAGATGAAAGCAGCCAAGTGTTGAGTCTTGTCTAAGAGAGAAGAGGTTTATGTTATTTAGACTTGTTTGAATCCTGAGCTCTCTGAGGCACGGTACCAAGTGCCTTGTCCATAGCACTTGCTCACTAAATTGTTACTGAAATTGGTTCTGAAATTAGTTGGGATGGTGAATCTCATTTTGTCTTCTTTTCTAACTATTGCTTCTTCCCAAGCCCTATAGCTTTACTGAACACAGAACTCTCATTCCAGTTTCTCAACCTTAGCCTGTAAAAGCCACACCCAACCCCAGATCTCTCTGCCCTACGACACTCTAACCTCTTGTTTGGAGTCTGCCAACGACCAACTTACAATGTCTACCTAGTGGTTCTCATTAGGCAGTTCTCAACCTTGGCTGCACATTGGAATCACTTGGAGACCTTTAAAAAGTATCAAATTCTGGGGTCCCTTTCCCAGATATACTGATTTAATTGTTCTGGGTGCAGCCTGGGCATTGGGATTTTAAAAGTTCCCCAGATGATTCTAATTTTCAGTCAAAGTTGAAAACCACAGGCTTAGAGGAATACTGGGGAATGTTTGAGAGGGTTGTGCCTGATACTAGGGCCAGAGATACAGTGAAGAGAATATTTCTGACAAAGAAATCTTCCATTTTTCACAGAAGCAAGGGGATATATGGGAACTGGGAGCTCTGAAACAATTGGTGCTCTACTAAAGGGAATCTCATCAGTTACATATGCTGCTTTGTTGTCAGAGACTCTCCCAACCCAACCCCAGAATATATATAGCTTTAGTGAGCTGTACCCTTCCACACTGCTGCTTCAGGATCATGCAAGTCATGCTCCTCATTAGTCTTCCTCGAAGTGGAACCCATCTTTGTCAGGTTCCCTGGGGAGGCTTATTAAAAATATAGATTCTGGGCCCCACCCTAGATCTACTGAATCAGAATGTCTAGGTGTGGATCCTGGTAATTTGCAGTTTTAACAACACCCAAACTGCTTTTATTCAGACTAAATACTTGAGAATGTAAGATTGACTCTGAGGCAGCCCTTAGTTTTTATTCTTCCCTCCATAGTCTGTGCTACATCCTCAAGTGAACCAACAAACTGAAAGATATTTTCACTATGAGTTCAGCCTATGAATATTCTAAGAGAAATATGTGAGAATCATCATTTTCCCAAATTGTGGTCCATTTTGGTGTTGTGAAGTAGAAAGGACCCAGATTTTAGGGTCTGACATAGTTTGAATTGAATCCTGGTTCTGCCATTTATTTGATATATTCCCTCAAACAAGTGGCTTGTCTTCCCTGAGCCTCAGTTTCTGGGGATGGAAAAGAGGCATAACCTCAGCACTCAGGGTTGTTGAGAGAATTGGATATGTTTTTAAGATCCCATCGCAGTGGTGGTACATATTGGGCATGACTAACTGATACTGGTCATTGTTATTGCTACTGTTACATCTTACCCATACCCAGTTAACGGGAATGGAAAAACCAGACACATGCCTCTTGGCTAGTGTTAACTGGGAGGCAAAGATCCAGACTTCTGTATCTTTGATGCTGTATATTCCAGCCTGGCTTCTAACTTTTATGCATTCTTGAGAGACTTATCATCATCTTTTTCGTTAAGTCCTCTCATATCCTATAGAAGCCATCATCATGGGGAAAGAAGTGACCTCAACCTCACAAGGAGTAGCTGACTATGGGAACACAGAACAAGGAGAAAGCAGAGATGAAAAGTCTTCTCAGAAACATATCCTTAGAACATCATTTGTGTAAAGTGGAGGTTTGGAGGGGAATAAATACCTTGAACTTCACAGCTTGTCTTGTGGCAAGGCCCACATAGGTCACTGGAAACTTTTATAAATCTGAGAAGATCTTGAGATTATATTGTGTAAGTTGTGAAACACGTATCATGTGTGTGTCTCTCTCTAACCATCTTCCAGCAGTATATATTTCTGCTGCCTCTCTGTCAGGGGTAGATGAGATCCAGTTACTGACCATTTGGGGATCCTGTTTATCTCCCAGGCTCCTCTGGGAGAAGCCCATAGTGATGGATGAGAGAAGGTGTTAATACAATCCTCTGGAGGATACTATCAAGAAAAATGTCCTCCTTCCTGACCCACAAGAGAGGAATTTTAAATTTAACTAATCAAATTATGAATCCTGGAAATGAAGGATACATCATTCCTGTGATCCTGGAGAAGAAGGATAAACCAAGAAATCAGAAAAATTTCTTTCTTCTAGGCCATCCAGATG